>NW_020209258.1:704133-755169 GCF_003025095.1 Trichoderma harzianum CBS 226.95
CGTTTCTTTTTTGATCCCATGGAAATCTCCACCTCGCATCTTTCATCTTCCATCATCCATCCTTCAAAGAGATTTGAGATTTTACTGCACAACAGCATTTGTTGCTTATTCTGTTCTTTCATTCTTTCATTCTTTCTGCTACAATTTGTCTCTTCAGTGTCTTGCCAGCACCTTGCCATTCTTATTCACCACCACAAGCGGCAGCCTTCTCCCGTGCACCACCGCCCGATTCACGACTCCTTCATCGTCCCAGCTAAAATCGACCGTTCCACCTCCTCTCAAACTCCCTCCTTTCACGCTTCCACCAGCCCATTCCTTGGGAACCGCCGGTCCAAGAATCACCTTCTGAACGCTGTTGTCGCCCCATTTCTTGGGCAGGTCGGTATACAGCATAGCCAGCGCATTCGCTGAAAGACCAAAGTTGGCGTCGATCTGGAAGGGCAGAGTCACTTCATACGGCCAGCTGCCAGTTGTATACACCGACAGTCCGTTGGCTGCAAAGTTCATGTCGATAGTGTACTTGAGCTCTTTGTATGCCTCGTCGGTGACACCAAGTTGGCCCCAGCACGCTCCTCGCCAGACCTTTTCCCAGCCCGTGTTAGAGTCTTCGGTGCCGTTTCCGCGAGAGTATAAGCTGGTGGCGACGGCATCCATGACCGTCTTGTTGTCTGCATAGACACTGGAGATGACATATCCGGGGTAGAATCCGTACAGGTGAGACAAGTGACGATGCGTGTCGTTTTTAGTGTCAATGTCCATCTTCCACTCTGAAGGGGGGTTAGCTCAGTCTCCTTGTCTGTCTCCTTGATACGGGTCAAAACACTTGCCTTGAATCTGGCCCCAGCTTCCAACATGGACGCCCGGATCAAGTTTACTGTACGACTCTTTGACCCGCTTCAAAAATGCCGTGTCAGTATCGCCCGATGCATCCCAGTCTTTGATGATGTGGTCAAAGAGTTCCCAGACCACCTGCTGGAACTGAGCACATCCGAACGTCTATCACGGATTTAATCAGTATCCTCTCTATATAATTAGATGAGTCAACTTACCGTTGGACCGTGCTCTGGTGAGTTGCAAGGGTTGGCAACCAAGGTGCCGTCCTTGAAGTATTCGTCCGGCACCATCATGTCGACCCAGAAGCTCGCCACACCCTTCATAAGAGGGTATCCCACGGAAGCATACCATTTCTTGTCGCGGCCATAGTCGTAACGATCCCACACATGTGCCACTATCAAATGTGATTAGCAATGTCTTCCCATTCTCTGCTGTCACCAACGATTAGACACATACTCATCCACGCAATGTCGTGTGCGACATTCGACCAAGTTGCGTCGTTTTCCTGCCTACTCAATGTCAGAAGGATAGTCCCCAATAAATGTGCTTGATTACTCACGCCGTATGGCCAAAAATATTGGTATTAGTAAAAGCAACCCAACCGCTCACGTTGTACCATAGGTTCGCCGTCTCCGTCCCACGAGGAACCCAAGTGTAGGTCATAAAGTCCCAAAGAGGATCAGTTAGGCCGCCCAAACCCATCTTTTCGACATGCCAGTGGTTCCTAGCGAATTTCTGTTAGTAAACACCAGATGACGAAGTTCAGACAAGGTAATTACTTACATCTGCACATTGACATCGATATGGTAGTCGGAGCTCCACGCCGGGTTTCCATCCGGAGCCCATGAACCCTGCAGATTCGGGGGCAGCGATCCAGGCCGCGACGAAGCGATGAACATGTACTGTCCATATTCAATCAACAGATTCTCAACAAAAGGGTCTCCCTTTTCTGTCGTGTAGTTTGTGATCAAATCCATCGTGTCGACGTCTGCAGAGTTATGGGGATCAGGGAGATCCAAAGTGAACTTGTTAAACCACTCGCCATGGTCTTTAACGTGGCTTTGAAGGATCGTGTTGTAGTTCTTCTTAGACACAGCGCTGACCGTCTTTACGACGCCAGGATACGGATCTGCTCCTCGGAAGGAGTAGTTGTGAGCAGCATTGCCCTTGGTTGCGTCGTACTCTGTGCCCGAAGCCACGACGATAGTGACCGACTTTACAGACTTTGTGCTAAGAACAGTCTGGCCGTTGCTGTTGCATGTGGCTTTTAGTCCAGCAGAAGGAAGAGCACGAGCCTGGGCATCAATCTTCATGCCAATAAGACCTTCGCCGTCGTCGGCCACGGTTCGTCCGCTCAGCCAGATGCCGCTAGACGAACATTTGACAGTGGAAGGCGGGTTGGTGCGATAATTATCGACTAAACCAAAGGTGATTTGGGGTAGTGGTTTGTTGGAGCTGACGTGGTAGACGCAGACTTGATCGGGAAAGGAGCAGAACTGCACACTAGACGCAGGAGTAAGTACAGAGATCTGAAAGGAGATGATATATCACGTACGTCGAAAAAGTAGCTCCGTTTGCAGTGAATTCGGCGCTGTGCAATGCTGTTTCCAGATCCAGCGTTCTCTTGTACTTTGAGTACTTGGTCACTCCCGCAATGGAGACTGTGAGGTTTGCAAGGGCTTCATAGGAGCCGTAGTCTGCTGACCCGCCGTATAATGCAGATTCATCTGATGATATGGGTTAGTGGCATCTCTTAATACGCTCGCTTGTATTGGCAACATGCCTCCTGTTCCATTCTGGAAGATGGCCTCCTGGATTCCAGGCAAGAAGTGAGCCAGCGATGATGAAGGGTTTCCTCCTGTGTAGCTCTATTTGCGTCTTAGTTGCCCAGTCTATGTAACCATTCTAGAGCCATCATGTCTTACCGAGTTTGCAAACGGTCCACCGCGCCAGATGCTATCATCGTTAAGACAAAGCAAGTCGTCACCAGGAATACCCAGCGGCAAACCTATATGGCTGTTCGTCAGTCACCTGCAACTACAATTCATTCATCTGTCAATTCAGCAAAACTCACCTCCTTGTCTCCCATTACCAATCGTAAATCCAGTCATCAACACATTCCCCGGATCAGCCGGCTTCGAAGTCCAAAACTTCCTCGCCGCCACGCCAGTCTGGCTCATGGCCAACGCGGCCACAACAGCAACCTTCATATTGACGAATTTCTCCAATCAATCGAAAAGGCACAAAAACCTCTTTAACCATCAAAATCAAACTCATCATCGTAAAAAGTTTGCCTTGTTTTTATACGTAGCCATCAATGTCGAGCCGACGGGTATTTTGGCCTGCCGCTGCGGGGATCGTCAATGGCATGATGATGCTTCTCCACGTACATGTACCTTTGTGAGCAACGCAAACAACTGCCGTTCCGGGAGAAGTATCTGCATAGACCTACATTCTGGGGATTCGATTCTTGGTAGAAAGGGCTGCTGCTCTCGTAGCTTGAAAATCGGGGCCTCGGACGAATCTCATGAGGCCAAGATCGACACTGCCGGCACAATCGTCCCCCCGCAATTTGGGTGGTGCATAATTGTCCGTGTTTGCGGGGAAGTTGTGAGTGCATCATGCCATCCGGGGAAATTTCCGGGCCAAGAGATGAGGATGAAAGGATCCTTTTTGTCTTGGTCATTGTTGCCGGGTTAGGAGGGCAGCAGTGAACCGGATGGGGGGAGTGTTTGGAGATGGGGGATGGGGATGGGGATGTTCAGCCTTGCAGTGTGGATCGCATGGCTGCCTGCAGGGTAACGCAGCAGCTCCTGAGTGCATACATATGTAGTCGGTTGGGAATCTGCGTATAGATTTAGTGTAACCCAGATTCGTGTTTAGGGGGTTTCAGATGGAGGATGTATTCAGAAGAGCGTGGGTATGTAGTAAGACGCTGTCATGTTTCCAACCGCTTGTCCATAGGCGTAAGGTAGGTATGACTCGATGGGCTATGTAGGATGTCTCAAGGGGCTCTTGATATACACCTATCTCTCCCCAGACACTTCTAGCTGGGCATCTCCCGATCACTCTCTTCATAATAGCATTCGGATACTGCTAAAGGTGTTTCCTTCATCATCACTTCTTTCTACTGCTCTCTAAGTACGTGAGAGAATCTGTAAATACACTGCAACGTGTCATTTGTGCTGAAACAGTATGCTTTCTCTCTCGTATATCATAAGCTATTTAATTCGAACAACTTGACTGACAGTCTTGCTTATGCTTGTCAACATCAATAATGCAATAAAGATGGCGCTGGGATACCATCGAGTACCAGTCTCCGCGACTTGAAAGCCAGCCCCTATCCAAGGGCCGCCTCTCATCCCATTACCCATCCCAACTCGTCCAATACCAGGCTGAAATCATTTCCGCACTCGAACAAACTCATATCGGCATCCATCATGCTTCATGTCGTCATTGCCCATAACATCGAACCGAATCATTAGAATCACTGTGGTATATCCCCCCTTTCCCTTTCCCTTTCCCGCTCAGCCTCAGCCGCCTTCTCCTCCTCCTCCGTCCTCTTGTCAAAGTGAGCCTTGCACTTGTGTCTACACTCAGCACACGGCTTCGTATCAACCACATACGTCAACTCCACCATCCACCCCAGCAAGTCCCGGAACGGACATTTCCAGTCGGGCGCGGCGTCCTGCCCGAACCTCTCCTTGCGCTTCTCACACGTCGTCCCGGAGTTCGGAACAGGGGCCTGCTTGGCCGTCTTGTGACGCCACATGCCGTCCCAGAAGACGATCCGGTTCCTGGCCATGGCGCAGTCCTTTTCGTACGGACATGGACAGAGGACGTGGCACCAGAAAAAGGTACACATGGTATGGTTTTTTTTTTCTTCACGATTGGGCAATTAGCCTATTTGGCTGCCGCTGGCCGAGATTCGCGTGCGGGGCGATGCGAGTCTGGAGCCGGAGTTTGGCTGTGACATTCCCTGACGATGTTTTCTGGGGAGGATTTTCTGGAGCTGTTTCTTTTTGGGCGCATGAGGATGGCCAGCGCTGGGGGGAGGAATTGAGGATATCAAGACTTCGGGATGGTGAGAAAAAAGGAGAGAGGAGTGAGCCTGTGGCGGTTAAGGAGAGAAAGGGGAAATGATTTACGATGGACTGCTGCAAGGCATCAATAGTAATGCGTGCGACGCGACAAGTTGCATTGGAAATTGAAGAGGAACCAACAGCGTCAGGAAAAAATAATCACCGGGTCGGCGATAAAAGAAAAAAACAAGAGACCTGAAGAATGTAATATGAATGAATGATAGCCTCATGATGCTCCAATTGAATCTGCCATTGCTGTCCAGTAGGTGAAATCGACAAGACGATTCAACAGAAGACGCAACGCTCTGCCTGTATTTTTTTTTCTCACTCGAAGCCGGATCTCAGCAGCACAAGTACCTGCAAGTATCACCTGTCTGCGGGCGGGATTGAGGCTTTTTCACAGCTGAGCGCAGTTGAGGCTAAATATAGAAATGTGAGAGAAAAAATCCATATGCAGTGGACGATTGTCGATTTATTTCGCATACAAGCCAGGCGGGCTGCCGACACGGGCTACCGCATATGTACATGTGCAGCGCAGTCACGTTGTCCCTCCACTCTGCCTGTCACTCTGTAAATGAGCTGTCAAACCACAATCAACGCATATCGCACAGCAAACAAACAAACAAACTCAATCAGTCACCAACAAACAAAATTGAATAGAACAGGAACAAAACACCAAGTACAGTATCAACAGTTTATCCCTTTTTTGATAACACGTTACATGGACGCTTCTAAAAACAGCTCCCTCCCTTCCCGGGGGCTCAACTCCATTCCGACTCGGAGCGCCAGAATAAGCCCTTACAGAGCGGGCGTGTCAGCATACTGGTTAAAGGCCACATCCCGGTCGCCAGCAACTCCGAGGTTCTCCACCAGCTTCCGGATCTCACCGGCCTCGTCCGGAGTCAGACGAACGTTCTGAGCGCCGAAGTTGTCGTCCATGTACTTGGTCTTCTTGGTGCCGGGAATGGGGAAGATGTCGTCGCCCTGAGCCAACAGCCAGGCCAGCGCCAGCTGAGAAAGGCTGCAGCCCTTCTTCGCGGCCACCTCCTTGAACTTGTTGAGCAGCTCCAGGTTCTTCTTGAAATTGTCGCCCTTGAACTGCTCGACGCTGTTTCGGTAGTCCGTCTTCTCCAGCTCCGCCGTGTTGGTGTACTGCCCGGTCAGCATTCCGCGGCCGAGGGGTGAGTATGCGATGGTGGCGACGCCCAGCTCGCGGCAGGCCTTGAGGAGATACTTGGACACAGGGCCTTCCGTCTCAAGAGCCCAGGCGGAGTACTCGATCTGGACGGCGGCAATGTGGTGAACGGCGCATGCTCGACGGAGACTGTCTCCGGAGATTTCAGAGAAGCCAAAGTACTTGATCTTGCCCTCGCTGTTGACCCCCCCTTGATTAGTATAATGAACATCGTTAACAAGATCAGACAGGTGGGCTTCCTACTTCTTGAGTTCGACCATGGCCTGGACCGTCTTCTCAATGGGCGTCTTTCCGTCAACTCGGTGCGCATAGTACAGGTCGATGTAGTCAACTCCGAGCTTCTTCAAGCTCGCCTCGCAGGCCTTCTTGGCGTATTCAGGAGTGCTGTTGACGGTTCCCTTGTAGGTGCCGTCCGCCTGGACCTCTGCCGAAATGCCAAACTTGGTGGCCAAGAAGATGTCGGCACGACGCTCAGGGTGCAGCTTGAACCACTTTCCGATGAGAATCTCAGAGTCGCCGTAGGCATCCGAGGTGTCCCAGTGAGTGCAGCCAATCTTCCACGCGTGGTCGAGCACGGCAAAGCGTTCCTCGTCGTTGCTGAATACATCTTGTTAGTTGAAGTGAATAGCTAATCCTGTCGGGTTTTCTTTACCCAGTGGCGCCATAGCAGTCGATACCGATGCCCATGAGACCGAATCCGACGGGAGGGATTTCGGGGCCATTCTTGCCAAGCTTCTTCAAGACGGTGGAAGGCATTTTGAAAAAAAGAGGAAAGCTGATGTGAGACTGTTAGAATTCTTTTAGAATGATGAATATGATATCAATGAAGCTGTTGGATTGAAGCTAGTGCTGGTGATCTGGGAGATGGCGGTCCGGCCACACCAGTTTATATACGCACAGATTGATGTCGAGAAGACACAGACGACAACTTGTGAGACTGATATTCTAAGCAATGTTGTGTTTTGCTCCAGCTTGATCGTCACTCCTCACCAACGCCAACGCCGCATACCAACGCGGCATCCCACATCACATCACATAACGTTATGGCCACCGACTCGTTTCGCAGGGAAATCCGCACAACTGGAAGCGTCGAGAATTACCACATTGGACTACGACCGCACGAGAGCTGCAAACGCCGCTATGTCCGACTCCTCACTACTAATCAAGTCACATCAAGCCCCCTTTCGAGGCACGAATCATATAAATACTATATCCGAAAACAGCACCCAAAAAACCAGTGCCGGCTTCAACTCCGGGCTCAGCTCCGGGTCCGTCCCCTCAGGCCCTGGGCGGAGTAGCGGAGAAGTGGGTCGCTTCCGGAGCAAGCAAACAGGCGGCTCTCGCATGATTTAATTTGTCTTACTGCGACAATTTAAATATTTGTCATCTCCGGCCTCACAATCAGGAGCGACGGTCAACCATCCAATGTTATCACAAGAGAGACAAATTGAAGACAAATCAGTTGATCCATCGCCAATCAATCTTCCGTCGAATCACGCTGTCCAAGGGCACACACTTTTTGAATCCTTCGTTTCTAATCATGAGTGCGAGTAGCGGCATGGCGGCGGATACGATTGCGGATACTGGCGTAGAGGCTCCTACGAAGCGACGGCCCGGTCGTCCACGTATGAAGGACAGCCTGCCCGCGGATCCAAACGATAATTCGGTGAGTGGGAACGAAAGCGAGCCAACGGCCAAACGAGGAGCGAAGAAGCGAGCCAACAATTTCCCCTGTCTCCCCTCTACAAAATCAAGGCAAGGCGCTAGAGGAGAAAGAAAAACATTCAAAATGGCCTCGTCTCGCTGCTTTGTTGCTGCTCCTTGTGTAAATCAACAAGTGTTGTAGAGAAAAAAGAAGAAGACGAAGAAGAGAAAAAAAGAGAAAAAAGAAATGCACATACACACACTCACACAGAAAGAAAAAGACAAGAAGAGAGAGAGAAAAACAAAACAAGAGAAAACTGAATACTAACACTGCCCTCTTTCTTCATCACAGCGTCGGTCTCGAATGAGACTCGCTCAGCGGTCCTATCGCAGCCGCAAAGAGAATGAGCTCGCCACGACAAAGGCCCGGGCTGACGCCCTGCAAAAGGCCCTCAACAGCTCCCTGGACGAGTTCATCCGCTTCCACGAGTTGTCATCGGGCAAGGAGAAGGATCTGCCGTCCGAGTTTGTGCTGCAGCTCAATAAGACGGCCATGAACATCATGGCCATCGCCAGGAGCGCCCAGACCGACGAGTGGCCGTCGTTTGACCAGGCCGACCGTCTGCTGGCCACCATGACCGACTCCCACGGTAAGGACGACGACTCCATCTACATCCTCTCCCAGGAGGCGCGGGACGCTTCCAGCCATCACCACTACCTGCGGCCCAAGCCCGTGTCTATCTCGCAGCGGCTGATGCGGGCGTGCGTGGACCGCGCCGCAGACATCCTCAACCTCACCAGCTCGCCCGTCATGTGTCTGCTCCCAGCCATGCTTCTGCCGCTGCAGTTTGACCGCCGCGACAACCTGCTCTCAAGAACCATGCGCTACATCCACATTGAAGACGAGGACCTCGAGCTCGACGCCGAGCACAGCCCCATGGCCTCGAGGCATCTGCCCAAGATGCTGCGGCTGATCGAAGGCCAATCCAACTCCATGGTGCCGCGGATGGCGCCCCCGAACTTGCAGCGCCTGCAGTTTGGCCGCACGCGGACGGTGCTGTCCACGGCGCTGCCGGACCTGCAGGGCGAATGGCTGGAGGCGTCGGACGTGGAAGAGTATCTCGAGCAGCGGGGGATTTTCATCCGGCAAGACTCTCCAAACACTGACATGCTGAACCTAGCAATCCCCCTCGACGTCGGCCTGGCGGCGCAGACGACGGACCTCAACGAGGCCAACAGGCACAATCCCGTCCGCCTGGTCCGGCAGACCAACCCAGCTCCCCTCACATGCAGCAACAGCAACAGCACAGGTACAAGCGGCGCAGCAAACTTCATCGACCCGTTGCTGATGCCGGCCGACTCGTCGTTCGAAACTTTTGCGGCCGCTAATCCCGATTACACCGTCTTTGGCCAGCAGCGCGACGTCCAGGTCGTGCCGTCGGGCATGAAGATGTTTACGCCGACCTCGTGGACGACGGACGTCGACGCGCACGTCTTGCCGATGGACATGGCGATGCACCACCAAAATAACCCGGAGCACATCAACATCATGTTCAACCTGGACAACTTAATAATGCGGCTGGCGGCCAAGGCTGTGTGTTTGGGGCCGTGTCCGGGGATAAGGAGGGGGCATGTTGATGAGGCGATTCGCGACTCGGTGGTTCAAATGCCGCCGATGTAGACGTTGATGATACATTTTCTTTTATGCTTTTTGATTTTGACGTTTCCTTTTGTTATTTGTTTCATTTCCTTTTTGTCCTAAGGCCTTGTTGGCGTCGCAAATAGTTGTTCTGCATCTTGTTTCTGATAGGCGTTTTGCTGAGCATGGCTGCAATCATATCAAAGTCATGTATTGAAAACAATACCGGGAAAATCCCCCAGCCAAAAACAGAAGAAAAGAAAACCACCAAACAAGCTCTCAAAACCAGGGGGAAACCACACATCCTTTATATAGCCACCCTAAATAAGAAAGTCTGGAATTATTGTTTAGTTACTCCGTCCACTCCCACGCAAAGTTGCTCATTATGAATACTACTACATGGGTTTATCAGCCCTCCAGACCCACCGGATAACCCGGCAGGATTACTATGAGACAGACGCTCTGTTTTTTTCCCACGAGTCATACGTTGAGCTCTTCGGACAAATTAACTACAGTCTTTGTCATGGCCTTAGTAAGGTTGGGGGACCGGTCACCTCGGTGTTTAAAACTTGACATATGTCTTGTTGCTCTATAAGCCAAAGGATGGGACACCGGCATCTTAAGATTAACGAAAGTCATGTTGTGTTAATATTGTAAAAGCAAGGAGTGGGCTAAATCGAGCTGAAGCTGAGCTGAGCTCATGACACTGTGTCTGTACGCTGTAATGACCGTCCGCGCTTATACGCTTCCAAAAACGTTTCCATCACATTTGCTCCGACGTAGATATCCCAAAGTTTGCCAATCTAGTTGTCCATAGAATTCCCACATAGTATTCCTATTTCCTCCAACCCCGTCTCACCGTCAAACATTGTCTCTCCCCCAACTCTCATAAATCCCTCTCTACAAATCTCGCACCAAGCGTGCTCCAACCCAAGCATACAGGTAGTTCCTCTGGTACCAGTTGACGAAGCTCTTCCTGCCCGCCACGCGCGGGTGCGTCGCCCACGAGCCGCCCAGCACGACGTTGTGCTTCTCGTCAAAGAAGTCAGCCGTGTACCCGGGGTAGATGCTCATGGGGCGGAACCCCTCGTGCGGCCGCAGGACGGTGCTGGTCCACTCCCAGACGCCGCCGAGCTCGCCCTGGCCGGCGAGGGAGCCGCCGTTAGGGGTCACGGGAACAGGGTGCCAGTGGAGGAAGCCGGTGTTGGTGTTGCTGAGATCGGCGAAGAGGGACGAGGGGGAGGTTGTCGATGGGGGAGTTTCCTGGACGCCGTCGTTGACAAGGTGACTGTAAATGTAAATCGGTGATTAGCTTATATGAGTTGTCTTGTGGTTCGGAGGTAAAAAGATAGTTCATTGACTTACCCATTGACTGCTGGAACCTTGTTAGACAATTTGCTCTGCTTGGCCATGTCCTTCTGCCTTTCGACATATGCATAAATGCTTTTGGCCTCCTCCATCGTGGGGATTCTTCCACCCATCCAGGCGGCACAGCCAGCAAGTTCATCGTACGATGCGAAAACAGGCCAGTCGAGAGCATATCTCAGGGGCACCAGCCCATAGACGGTGCGCACGGCCTTGTCGTGGATGAAGCTCTCGGGAAGCTCACTGAGGATGGGCTTTCCGGGAGTTGTGGCATTGGTGTTGTGGTGGTAGTTGGGGGGGATGATGGACCATGAGGCGGGGAGGGCCTCGATGTGAGATGAGATGAGGTATTTGGCGTACTGCAATTTTGAGGTTAGCTTTGTTCTATGAGATGGCTGAGGATATGTGATGCTGGGCTTACTTCTTCGTTGGTGATGGGTCTGCCCTTGGCTTCAAACGCATGCACCTTTTCTTGCCTTGCGGGCTTCTCGTTGTCCCTGTGAATCAGAATAGCGTCAGAAAAGGTCACCATGAGCAATTAGGAAACGGCATCTCTTACCATCCAAAGTGACGCTTTGAGTCGTGCTCATCCTCAGGGTCGTCCATTCCAATGGTAATCGTCTGCTCCGGGACTTCAAACCACTCGTTGGCCACACGCTGTGCATACGCCTTCTGCGCCATCTTTGGGAAATCCGGGATCACCGTGTGTGGTGGCGGAAGCGTCTTGTCGCTCTGGAGCAGCATGTACAACAAAGTCTCAAGGTGAAGCACCTCGTGCTCGAAGCCGATCCAGACGGCGCGGCGCACCTCTCCGACCAATTCATCGGGGTTGGCGTACATCTTCTGCAGTCTCTCACGGACACGGTCCTGGTAAGCCAGGATATCCTCCAAAGGAGGCCACTCATCGGGGATTTCCGAGTGGTCGTGGCACATTTCGGGATTGTCGACGTCAGGGTCGATGCCTCTTTCAAAGATGCTGTGGAAATAGACGGGCTCTGTTCCGCCGGCCTTTGTCGTCTTCTTCAGCTGAATGTCCAAGAAGGCGGGAATGTGGCCAAGATAGAAGATGCACGCATTGCGTAGCTTGATGGGCTTCTCGTTGAGCTCCTCGTCGGGGAGCATCTTTCGGGTGACGGTATCCCACGCCGCCCAGAGATTCTCCCAATCGGCCCAGGTAGGCAGGGTGTCGCTGGCGTACAGCTCAGGGAGTCTGGTGAAGGGCATCTTTGCCTTTTTCAGCATGTGTAGCCCTTGAAATTGGCAAGATATGTTAGTGTTGGCTGTATAACAGAGGGAAGAGAGGGGGTCCGAGCATACCGTATTCACCATTGTGGCTCCATCTGGTGACCTCTTCCAAGCCGGCCGTCTTCCACAGCTTGGCGACACCAATGTCAGAGTACTTGAAGCTCTGCTCAATCTTGATGCGCTCGTGGGGCTTGATGATGTGTCCCAGAACTGAAGCTACCTCAAGAGGCGAGACAAAGGCCTGGTGACGACCACCATCAACGTCGTAAACATACTCGCCAGTGACGTTCCACTCTTCGACGTTGAAGACTTCGTCGCCGAGGATCTCATTTGCATGGGTGAGTCCATTGAGAACGAACCTGATAATACTGATATTAGTTTCATTCATGTGGGATGCGTCAAATAAATCATAGTGTTTGTCTTACTGATGTGTGACGCCCTTGCTATCATTGTATGCATGGCTATTGCGATTCTTGCGTTAGATCACTTTCTCAAATGATCCATTCTCTGCTATTATTCGTATGCACTTACTAAACCTTGTCGGGGTTCTGACATGAGTCGACGCCGACAATCATGAGATCTGTGGGCTGCAGGATCTCTGCAAACGATCTGAGGAAATCTGCCGCCTCATCACGGTTAAAGTTGCCTAAAAAATTGAAACAAAAATCGTCAGTCAATCATTCAATATCATCGAGGATTGGAAAAGCTTCATACCAATGCTGGAGCCGAGATGCAAGATGCACTTTGGGCGAGACAGCATCGCCTCCTGCTTGAGCCACTCGCAACCATCGTCATAAGTTCCGCGCAAGCCCCGGCAGCTTACATATTCAAACTCGGGAGCCTCTGCAAGTGTGCGCTCCAGCTCAGTCTGGGACAAATCCAGAGCGAAATAGTCAATCTTCTTTTTGGCATCTTCAAATGCTTGCAGAAGAAGACAGACTTTACGCAGATTTCTATTGTCGAAGGCAAAAAAGCCAAGTTAGGACTAACAACACCAACAAACACCGAGCTGGGATTCTAAGACAAAGCTGAAAAAAAAAAAGTTGAGACTAACCCGCTGCCCAGCTCCACCACGATGGCTCCCTCAGGGATTTTACTGGCCATTTCGGCCGCCGATTTCTTCAAGAGCTCGATCTCATAGTTGGTGAGGTAGTACTCGTCCAGATATGTAATCTGGCAATCGCTTGGGTTACACAACTGCAAAGCCACACGCTTCATGGACAGGGTAGGGGGAAAAGGGAAAGGGAAAGAGGAGATTCAATCGTTTTCGGGAGGGAAAAAACATGGACATACATCCTCAAACAACTGAAGCCCCCTCTCGTCATATAGAAGCAGTGTGGGCAGCGTGCGAGGGCCCTGCTCGGGGTTCATCTGAGTAAGGATCTCGTCCTTGAGGTTAATATCGATCCGCGCATTCTGGATATCGATGATGTCAAGTGGCCTTGTCGTGGCCTTGGTGGTCTTGAGCGCCATCGCGTCGTCTGTGAGGTGCTGCTGCGCAAGGAGGACGGACTCCTTGACAGCGGGCATTGTGACTACGATTTGCGAGTTGGAGAAAGGGGAGAAAACACGCGCGTGGGAGTGATGGTGGTTTCTTTCTTCTCAAATCGTGGGTATATCAAGGCTTTGCTCCGGGTTTGAAAATAATACAGTATAAAGTGTGAATACCAAAGCAACGCGGAATGAGGGGGGCGGCAAGCCATGACACCGCCCCCCGAAGGCTATCTATATACTACTCTTGCTCTCTCACGAATCCAGGCACAGGTCGACGCCAAGCGACATGTCGAACCACGATCTACGTAATGTCGAGGCGCCGTCATGGCTTGAATCCTAAACCCAGAACAGGGCAGGCCTACCCAGCAGCTACATGGAATAAGCTGCGCGCCGGCATCGATAGCCAAGTCTTCAGCTTGTACACGGCCACTGCAACGTTCTAGCCTCCTCCTCCCACTTTACGCCCGTTTCGGGGAGGGTAGCAGTGAGAGCTTTCCCCTCCCCGACATGCCGAAGCCTGTGACTCTCAAAGGGTGAGCTCAGCAAGGGAGAGAAAAGCTTCGTGAGGGTCCGCTACGCAGCCATGATGCAAGACACCGGCTCCGTCAAACCACCGGCCGGGCGCCATGGCGGGATGCTCCAAGCCTGATGGAGGTAATGGTCAGGATGATCCAGCATATGGGGGCCCCATGTAAGGCAGTGGGATGTTTACAAGCTAATCTCCAGCGCGAGAGCCAGAACAATACAATGATGGGCCCGCACTGTTTGGAATCATTGCCTCATCGTCGGGCATATTCCAGCAACCCTTGCAAGGCTGGAAGCCAACGTGCAGGCTTTATTGGGGGCTAGCTAGCGAGGGAGCTCCACGGAGATGGGGGCTTTGGGGCCTCACGTAAACCAGGAGAAGAGCTAGCCGTGGAAGTCAAATGCTAACGAGAATAGAAATACAGGTACCTGAGCTCTTTGGCTTTTCTGCTCAGCCGTAGGAGCTGCTAAAGCCACTTGGGGCATGTACTTCCGCTTGGCTTGATGCTAGAGATGCCACTTAAACCTTCTTTGCGTAAGAGATGAGATTTGTCACCGTGACAAAGGGGCGACGAGCCGAAGGATGCGAGCTCGATGGAATTACGGCCGCAAATCCAGATGCTTCTTCATCAGTCTCTCGTCTCGTTTTCACGCTACAGTGCGCACTTTTGGTGTGGAATAACAGCTATTTTGCTCCGGCGCCGTGAATCACGCCAAAAGAGCTGCGGAGATCCGGACAACTCGGTAGCCGTTTTGGTGTCTCGAGACGTGTTCCCGTCCCGTCCCTTGCAGGCACACAAAATACAGTAGCATCAACTCCATCTTTTTGTCGGGATTTCGTAGCAATCATGTGTCATCGTTGGGCAAATCACGCTCGAGATGGTGGTCTCTGCTAAGACCGCGAAAGGCAAGGGAGACGGTCATCTTTTCGCCCATCTCAGCCGGTCTTAGCCGCTCCGCTTTGTTCCGTGCGAATATCCGCGCGGGTGTCGAATGACGAGATCCATGCGTACGTGTGTGTGTTTCGTTCGGTTCGAGTTGTAATCGATCGATCGAGGTAGTAAGATGTAAGTTGGGACGGGACAGAGAGAGACTCGCGCTTGGTAGATTCGGGTCTATGAAATTCTGCAAGCTTAGACGGGGAGCTACGCCGTGTTATATAGGCCTGCGCAGAGTGAGATAACGCCATTTCCACCATGAATGAGCATTGCAAACTTTACAGCGGCTACATGTATGTTTGACGTAGCCATGTGCTGTCTGTCTACAAACATCTCCTCTATTCTGCACATCCATTTACCATTCCCACTGAAAGCTACCTCCCTCCATTTCTCCTCATTGACCCCTTCTTTTACCCATCTATTCTCCATTAAATCGCGCTCATTGTTCTCTACTCCGATATACATCGAGCGACCCCGCCGCAAGCCTCGCCAAACTCATGCAGCTGGAGTGAGATTTCGCTGAAACTAGCTTCACTCGGTTACCGCGTTAATCAGAGCATTATCTAATATAAGCCTTAGGCTGATTGACACAGGAGTAATTGCACCGTGTATGACACAAGTCAATAGAAATCACATCTGATTCCCGTCGTGACAGATTTAAGATATCGGAACCCCCACTACTGTCTCGGGTGAAGGAATCATGCATGATTGCGGAGTGCATTCATAGCCTTGAATAGTGGCTTCTTCGTATTACTAAACCAACAAACGGCGGACTGAACCCCGAAGGGCAGAATATCTCAAAGTAGAAGTAGGTGCACATTAGCATTGCCTACTATCTGTGACTCGCGGAAAGTTGCCCGACATTTCCAATAGAACCGACAGATGGTGGACTCATCAGCCCAGCGACACGTCACCGAACCACGGGAGAAGCTGCCAGTGAATGCTCTAGCTGCGGAACGGAGTTAGCAGACAGATTCCTAATCACGGGAGATGGTGTCTAGTATTGACGGCCCCGGTACTGCACAATTGATGGGCATGGGGGGGTCCACCCGGATCAAGTTGCCTGGATCTTGGCTTGATTAGTGTTCAAGTTGTCGGTTTGAAGTTTCCTAATCCCAATGTCCGTAACTCCATCTACATGGCTCGTGGGTGAGAGTCCCATGAGCTGGAGCTGCTCGCCTTTTGCCCTCGGGGTTCCGGGTGTCATGAGCTATCAGCACGAAAGCCCTCGTCTTGTATACCATGTCAGCCTTGCTCAAATCGTCAAGCTGTATGAATGGTACTATTGAATTGGTGCTGACCATACGACTTCACATGTCCTTTGATGCCTAGACAATGTGTTTACATCTAGAATGACATTTATTGTTGCTTGATTTGAAACTCTTTCTTAATTTTACCCATTTCTCAGCACGCATGTGTCTAGCTTGTCTATAGACAGGTCTTATGCACTTCAAATTCGAGACTATCTTTCCAGCATACTTCACCCATACAATTTTCGTCACATCGTCTAGTAAGAAAACTCCTGTCCAACAAGCTTCTCGCTCAACTTCCACAGACGATCAGCCTCCACCTTGCTTGTACCCCAAGGCTTAACAGTCTGTACATAGGGGTCAGCGATGTGAGCGTCCTCCAAGTATACACCGTTGTGCTCTACCACATGTGTCAGTACAGTATTCCACCTATATTTTTAACGCAAAATTGGACGCAAGATGTCTTTACCTTTTAGGCTGGGCTCGAATGCCGCGTAGATGTGAGTAACAACGCCTCTCTCAAGCGTCTTAAACCTGAAGTCGTCCCTCCATCCTTCAGAGTTTCCAAGCATTCGATCGGCGGCAACTAGGCCACATCGTTAGTACGGTATAGATATACGGTGAAAGCAAAAGCAAAATGCCTACCCATTTCTGGCCATTCGACGGAAAAGTCAATGTGGGCACTGAGCTGAGTTTTGACAGTACCAGGATGAAGACTGAATGCAGTCAGACCACGGGATCCCAACTTCTCGGCCAGAGAAATAGCCATCAGCATGTTGGCAGTCTTGGATTGTCCGTACGCATGCCAGCAGTTGTACGTCTCGCCGTCCTAGAATCTGCTAATTAGCAAAAACAATCCCCGTTGGTTTTGAAGAGATAAGATTGGAAGTACTGACTCGGAAGTTGTAGTCAAACCATCGGATCGGGTGAAGTCTGTGACCGGTGCTGGCAATGTTGACGACACGAGGAGTTTTAGAGGCGAGGATCTTGGCCATGATGAGATTTGTAAAGAGGAATGGGCCCAAGTGGTTGTTTCCAAGCTGCAGCTCAAAGCCATCGACGGTCGTTGCGTAAGGGACAGCCATGATGCCGGCATTGTTCACGAGGACATCAATCTGAGGGACATCTTTCCAAGAGTTGACAGCAGCAGCGGCCTCACTCACCGCGGCAAGCGACGCGAGATCAATCTGAAGCGTGCGGATGTCGATGGCGGGATGAGCCGCCTTGAGGGCATCGGCAGTGATTTGGACCTTGGCCAAGCTGCGACCGGCAAGGATGAGTCCGGCGGGAGCAGCTTTTGCGACGTACTCGACGAAGACACCGCCGAGAGTGCCTTGAGAGACACCGGTGATGAGAATAACCTTGCCCTTGATCTCACCTGAAAGATCCTTAAGCAGATCATCGGCTGTGGTGTCGGTGTTGTACTCGCGAACCATTTTGTCTCGAGGTCCGTGAGACGATGCTGGTCAGTCAGGTATGTTTACTATTACAACGGCGTCTGAGTTATTTTATCAATTGGATAGCGATGCTTGCTTGCTTATATAGCAAAGCCGTGAATCGGGTTTGCGGAGGTGACAACTCCGTGGAAGTGTAACCTCAAGATTTGCTTCTCAAATAAGAAGAAGAGGAAGGGGAAAGGAGCTACCACAATTACGAGCCACAGTTGAAAATCCTGAATAACAAAGAGTTAGAGTTGTTTTCCCTATCTCATTTTTTACTGCCAGTAATGTAACATCGATATCTTTTTTTCGTATTGTTGTAGGCTGTTGATGTATGTTATGGTGTTCTTATATCTCTTCGCTCGGGAGTATATTAAACATCCGGCAACCGCACGCCTCGACGTGCATGTATTCTGGCTTATCCACTTTCACGCTTGCTTGTATAATTTCGTAAGGTAGTTTAAGGGGTAAGAGATGAAGCTATTCAAGTTTCCATTACAATAGCAATGAGCTTGATCGAGCTGGACGACCTGAATTGATGGAGCAGCTTTGGGCAGGCATCAAACTTGGTACATCTTCCCAACCAGAGAGATACGGACTTATACTTCTCTAAATCCAGGCACTCATGATGACATTACGTGTCCCACACTGGACGCACTTTTCTTATAATCCCTCGCCGGCGAATTTCTGCATATACAGGAATGTTGAGTAACATTGTACGTCTAAAAGCCGTTAGACGCGGCCCGTCAAGTCCGCGCATCGAGCCGCTTTAAAAAAAAAAAAAAAAAAAAAAAAAGGGAAATTTCGTAGGCATGTATGTGTTGATTATATGTTTCTGTATGTTATGCACTTACAATACAGACAGAGCCCAACAACCGTTCAAACCAACAGGTCAAGCGGGAAAAAATCCGCCGTATGGGAACTTTCAGTGATAGCGGATATTGATGATTCTCTACCAACTCTAGGAGAACCCACTTTGGCATAGTAATACCGCTGGTGTATGACGCATATGCAAACACCCGGGATCCTATTGCGAAGGATTCCTTATCGGTTCATGTAACAGATTGCGAAACGAAATAGCATTGATAGGAGCAGGCATCTAACTCGAAGCATAGGGTAGCTACCAAGTATTCTCTCAAGTATTTCGACTAACCGATGTTTGTGTTCTTGTCACAACAGAGATATCAAGAAAGCATTGAATACTCATGTCCCCAAACCCACGTCGTCACATAGCACATACGGCGGATGCCGATGCGGCAACAAAGTCCAATTCATACATCCATAGGTACGTTCACTGAAACTTGCGCATTGACAGCCATCGTTGGCCCGTGCTCTGGGTGCATTGTATCGGTTAATCAAGTTTGGAAATTCTTCAATTCTTTTGCGCTTCTCAGCCGTTCAAGCTACCGTATATATCGAGGAGCTGCTCAAATACGTATCCGGGCAGATGAACACCATTTTCCGTTACCAGGTTGGAGATCAATTCCGGGGGCTATCACCAATGTTAGTTCAGCACACCTGACAGACACCAACATAAAGCCAACATATGAGGGATTGGGGAGAAGAAAAACCTACCGTGTAGTCGACAGCATCCTTGGGCTGCTTGCTTGGTGCCGTAGCTGAAAAGTCCAACACCTCCTGCTGGTAGCCAATATCCCTTTGATCCAGAGGAAACTTGCGCACAAACTTGTGTGTCTCAGCAGCGACATAGAAGGGAATCTTGGCCTGTGCCGCCAGCTTGGCGATCTGATATGTTCCGATCCGCGAGATGATGCCACCATTCTGCGTCACAGCTTCGGCACCCGTAAACACCATGTGAACCTGTCGCAGCAAGCCCATGACATGCGCCACCGCAGCCTCAGGAATCTCTGCCACGGGAATTCCCTTGCTCCGCAGCTCCTTGACCACGCGATCGCTCTCCTCGGCACGCACTTCGTCCCGCACGTAAACCACCCTAAACTTGCCCTCGCTGTTCTTGGCCGCTCGCTCCAGCAGCCCGGTGACCGATCGCGAAGCTCCATGCGTCAGCACGCACTTGCCTTCCCGGACGAATCTCCACCCCGCTTCCGCAATGCCATTCCTGGCTGCGATGGCCCTACTCGCAAACAGGCGTCCATTGCGCAACAGGTGCTGCCGTACAGCGTCGAAGCTGCCGTCTTGCTGCTTCAGCGAAGCGACGAGGTACTGGAGGAAGAGATCTGTTCCCGCCTGGAGGGGTAGCGGGTTCTCAACAGAGGCAATGAGGAGGTCGGAATGGGACTTGACGGTGTCGAGGGTTTCGTATACGGTGGTTGAGGGGACGGTGTTGAGGAGGGCGATGAGAGATTCGATGGCGGCGACGGGCTTTGTAAGGTCAGGATCGGAGGCGAGGAGGTCTCGGTATGTCGCGACGATGCTGTTGGTATGTTAGAATCGCTTCATGGGTACAGCTGGAGATGAGCGTACTCAAAGGTCGAGTCGTCGGGCTGGGTTCGCAAGGGAAGCTCAGTCGAGACTGGCTGCGCGAGGGCTAGAATGAGATGGTCAGTATCGACATGTTGGAATGTCGCAGCAGGAGAGGAGAGGAGACGCACCAGCTTCTGATTCTGACATTGTGTGCGCAAGAAGTGTGAAAGAAGGCAACCAAAAAAATTGAGTCTGTGATCCGGTAGAAGAGAATATGCGCCGGATGCTGAAGTGTTGAGTTTTGGAGCTGTTGATGTGAGTCAGGAAATTTGGAGATATCAAAGTTTGGCTCGCCATACAAACCTAAAGCTTGAGGTACCTCACAAGCCACACATGGCGGGGTAAAGTACAGAGGACATGCCGCACATAAGCCGCTGTAGGGACCCCTGTAAATCAGCCCCTCCACCCGCCCAGATTCATGATGCTAGGGCACCCAAGCAGATGCCCAATGGATGTCGAGATCCAGAGCATCTCCATCGTTGTAGCGCAGCAGCACGGCATCGACACATTTAACCTGACATGTAGCACCAGCCGCGATATCCCCCACCGCCCATTGACCTTCTCTCTTGTCTGCTGTTTCACCACCAACACCAGCATCACCACCAGCTTCAACATCAACATCACCTTCAGCGCTAGCATTGCCGTTTGTTTAGCCCTTGCCAGATACCAATTGAATTGAATTGAATTCTTGTTTCAACTACTTTATATACACATCACCAACACAACAACAACACAAAACCATGGAGGCCATCGATCCAGCAACCGGCCAGCCCCTCCCCAACGACGCCATCCAGCGCGTCCTCTTCGTCGCAAACACCGTCCACGTCTACAACATCCCGCCCCTGACCTCCATGCGCGGCCACGCCGCCGCCTCCTGGACCGAAGACCCCGCCCGCCACATCTTCACCGCGCGCCTCCGCGTCGTCGAGACGTCCTACGAGAGCCCCGACGCTGCTTCTAGCATCAAGATCGACCTCGTCCTCGAGGACCCTTCCACCGGCGCGCTCTTCGCCGCCTCGCCCTACAACGACCGCGGCGCCGTCGAGCCCGTCGTCGACAGCAGCCGCTTCTTCGCCGTCACCGTCAAGGATCCCCAGGGACGTAAGGCCGTGCTGGGGATTGGCTTTGAGGAGAGGTCCGACGCTTTCGATTTGGCGGTGTCGCTGCAGGAGGCTAGGCGGAGCCTTGGGTGGGAGACGGAGCAGAGCCAGAACCCGGCGGATGCAAAGGCCAAGACGGAGACAAAGGACTACAGCTTGAAGGAGGGCGAGACCATCACAGTAAACCTCGGCGGCACCAAGTTCGGCCGACGACGACCCCAGCACGCAGACGAAGAAGCCTCTTCTACATCTTCGAGCTCGGCTGATTTGCAATCATTCGCGCTGCCGCCTCCTCCCGCCGGTGCAGCTTCATTTTCTCTCCCGCCGCCGCCCAAAACCTCCGACGTCAAAGAAAAGAGAAAGTCGCTAAAGAACTTGGGATTCGACGACGGTCAGTTTGGAGAATTTGCGTAGAAAGAGAAGGAATAAAATTAAAAAGTGAACATAAGTGCAGTGCATGACTATAACATAGACAATCCTCCCAGCAATAATTGTTAATATCATCCGGTCAATTCGTTTGTACATGTACATTCACATTCGCCATGATGTCCTCCGATCCTTATCCCATGATAGATGCATTCCCAGACAACCAAGCAGACACAAAACAGACAGATGCAAAACTCCTTTCAGCCCATGTTTTTTTCCCCTTCTCAGTTTCCTTCTCCCTTGTCCCTTTTCTCTCTCTCTTCGTTTTGTTAATTTCAGTCACTGCCTTCAGTGACAGGCCAAATTGAACAAAGACTTGGGAGACTCTTTCGTCTTTCTTGTGCACATAAAGACAGCCTCTCGATGAGGTGAGACGGCCTCAGCTGGGTATTTTCGGCGTCTGAGTAGCCCTGGTATGTGAACCACAATCCATGATTACACAAACCCTCATCCCTAGTGTGGCCTTCCGCCTCCGTCACGACTTCTTCTTCTTCGTCATCGTTGGAAATGTCATCCTCCTCGAGGCTCTCGTCATCGTCATCGTCCTCTTCCTCTTCCTTAGACTCGACAACAGTGTCAAGGGTCCAAGGTTTCTCCACTTCTAATGCACAAGACTGAGCACGGACTGGTGGGCCGGCAGATGGAACAAATTCCTTTGATGTTGCGCTGAGCGGCGTTTCCGGAGAGGTTGACGGCATGGCTGTGTTGGACGAAAAATTCGAATGAAACATCCTGCGTTGGTGAATTTGGTCCCAGGCATCTCTTCCCAGTTGCTCCATGTGCAGCTCGCTCAGCCTCATGACGATGGCCCTTTCCTGGCGAGATGCCTCAGCAAACTTGACCTTGATAAAACTCATTTGCTTGCGAAGTTTCCGTCTCTCCTTCCCAGGGTGCTCTTTTGCTTGAAGAACCTCTTCGATCAAGGCATACTGATGTATCAATTCCATCACTTTAACTGAACACACATGGAGAGATGTTGTAAGATATGCTCGTTCGGCATATATCTCTTCATATGATCGTGGGCGGAACATGAGATTCCAGAAGGGTGTAGTCTGCTTAGGGTTGCGTCTGCTTCTGCCTCGAGCACCGTTGCTCTTTTCTTTTTCGATTGCCGGAGAAGCCCCTCTTGAAGATGGCTTTGTTGATGCAGATGAGCGAGAGTCGAGAGAGAGGGTACGGCAGGACGAGGGAGACGACGATGATGGAGAAATGTCTCGAAGTCCTCGCACCGATCTCTCCGGAATTGCAATCGTTTCCAAATCCATTAGTTGTAAATTGCAATGCTTCGGTGTAAAGGTCATTGGTGAGCGATTGCAGCAGCAAGGCTTGCTCAGTTTATGAAGAATAATTAGACATCAAAGAGCAGCAATTGTCGAGCTAGATGAACAAACAGCTGACCAGATTCTTCGTCGCTATCTGGCTATTGTTCTCACAAAACTGCTTGACCAGGCCCGAAGACCCGGTGCTGTGGCTTCGGACCTCGGGCACTGCACTTGCGTGTTGCTTTGAGACATGTGTATAATGCCGCCACCAACAACCTGGCGGGTTGAGTAGACTCTTCTCCGATTGAGTTGCGATGAACCAACACGCTCATCCAAGTGACGCCAATTGATCTGTGCGCCCACCAAATCCAGCCTTGAATATAGTATCTAGCCAGAGCTGAGTTTAGCACTCCTGAAATAGCGCCTGGTTCACCTTGGGCTCGACGCATTATTGGGTCCGTGGCTGTAATTGAACGGCGATAGAAAATTTGGTGGAACATAGACATTCGCAGGCACAAAGGAGCTCGGCGACATGTTACAAGCACAGCGCAGCTAGTGGATTGAGCAGGACAAAGCGTGGCATACGCCATCAGATAGCGAAACCGTCGTGTTTCGGAGGATCGCAGAAGCGCCAAAGACCAGCCTGCATAGCCGCTTCGCGCACCGACGAGATCTCTTCACTCGTCACAGATCGATTGATGTCGCTGTATCGAACTTCTTCGTCTCCTTCTTTGTCTCCTTCTGCCAGCTTGTCTTCAGCCACAGACGATGCTCGTCTCTTTCTTCTCTTCTTGCCAACATGCGCGTCTGGATGATACTGCTCCATGATGTTGACAAAGCAGTCAGTGGATACCTCGGATGCTAGAAACTTCATGATTTCTGCCCCTTCGGCCTCTTTTCCTGGCATGACCAAATGCCTAATCAGGAGTCCTACTTTCGCAATTCCATCTCCTGTAAAGCACAGATCGCCCACTTGCTTATGCATGGCTTTGATGCTCTCCCTGGCAGTTGCAGCGTAGTCATCTGCTTTGAGCAATCTTTTGGATGTGCTGGACTCCCATACTTTAAAATCGGCCAGATAGATGTCGACCAGTCCATCCATGAGTTCCAGAGACGCAAGCGAGTCGTAGCTTGAGGTGTTGTAGATAATCGGTACTCTTAGCCCTCGCTCAGCGGCATGCAAAACACTTAACGCCACCTGAGGCACCACGTGCTCGGGCGTCACAATGTTGATGTTGTGGACGCCGCCTACCTCCTGAAGCTTCAGATACCAGTCGCCCAGCGCCTCTGGGGTGAGATCCATGCCGTTTCGCTGGTGGGCAATGTCATAGTTCTGGCAGAAGATGCAGCGCATGTTGCATCCACTCATGAATACCGCGCCACTACCATTGTGCCCCTGGATACATGGCTCTAGTCCCACGTTAGCACGCCTCTTTTTCTTTGTGCCGCCGGCGTCCTAGTGCCGAGTGCCTATTCAACAGCCTTTTCAGCTGCCCTTTGAGTTCAGACGGAGGGCTGTGAACGGACCTTCACCAAAATGCGGCGCTATGACATTGACCTTGGCCGTATCGCCAATGAGGCACATGCCAGTGGTCTCGTTGCGATTGACGCCGCATTGTCTGGGGCACAGATTGCAGTTGCGGAGGTGGGCGTAGGCCAGCGACCGCTTCCTGGCCGCATCTCTAGAGGACAGCCTAAGATACCTTGGCGTGTAGTCGTCGAGCAGAAACGGCGGGGCGAGATGAAGGCATCGCTGAGCTGCTGCTCGAACTCGGGGGATTGATGGAGCTCGCTGAAGAAAACAATGCCTTATGAATGGGGAGGTCATGGTGCGGAGAGGGACGAGCTGCATGCAGGGGCAGACATGGCCCTTGCAGAACGTTGCACGATTCCAGGGTCTGCGGGTCGTCGAGCCGGAGAGATTGATCCAACCCAACAGAGATTCAGAAGCATCGAGGATAATGTGCAGAGTATGAGCACGGGCACAGTAGTCTTTGTGGTGGGTGTTGCAGTATGTAAGATGTCGAGACTCGGGCTTGGTGTGGTGGATTGCACATAGCGGGGGAGTTTGGCGGATAGCGGCCACTATCAAGGTTCTTATCGGCATCCTCTATCACTAAACGACATTATTACATGCACTTGACTCCTCCAACTCATACGGCTCTTGCAGAACGTTGCACGATTGCCTGCGCCTCGCCTAACAGAGATATGTATGAGCACGAGTACTTGTAAAAAGCGAAATGGGCGCTTGCACAACATTGAAGTAACTATTCCATTTTCTAAGGACTGGGGGCAGCCTGTGGCTTGCAAGATGAACTTGTAAGTACACGTAACCATAATATGCTACTGGGCAGCTGACAAGATGTTGCAGAGACAGGACTGTAGGAGTTCGTTGGAGTTTTGTTCAAGGTTGATTTAGCTCTCTAATTGTCACAGATGTTCGTTCATTCAAAAGCTCCCTTATCTAACTCTAATCGATTTAAATCCCCAGGTTTCCATCATCTTTTCCAAGGTGTGAGTATAACAGTGAATAGCGAACATTCCAGCCCGTTCCCACAACCCCGAACCGTCATCAGTTTTCAAAATCATGACCAACGATGTCTTGAGGACCCCTCCAATACACACACATTGCCATACATGACTATCATGGATATCTTCAGCAAATTGAGATTCAGACACAGAGCCAGAAGACAATGCTAGGTTAGCTTTGTATCTTCCAATCTGCCACCGTTCATTTGAAGTTGCATTGGGGTTAAAAGAAATGAGTTTCGAGGGAACTACTGCTGCCTTGAGTACCACAACTGGGAAAATACAAGTCTCATCAGGGTTTGGCGCGATCATCTCCAGGGCTATAGGACTATCGATTTGATTCTCGACTGAAACGGCCCTGATGAGATTATTAAACCACGATTTCTGTTTAGAGTCATTAAATTCATATCGGACTTCGCCTTCCCATCCAGCCCAAGACCAGGAAGGGAATTGCGGTCGCCGTTGTGGACTCTGCGAGAGGACCCAGCAATTCTTTGTATGGCACCAAGATAGTGAATGCGCGAAACTAGACGTTCGTTCTTCCGGTGGCGTTGGGTGATATGCCAGCCCCCAAATATTGTGGACAGCGTGCTTTCCGTACCAGAACTGTTGCGCAATACCTCGAAATGCGTCCAGGGAGTCCTCGGCAAAACTCAATTTTTTGGCGGAATACTCTTCTACATTCGATAAATATCGACCAAAAACCTCATTGGGTCCCTGGTTTTCGAGAATAAGCCTGCCGAATTCCGCTTTACGATTTCCGCCGAAAACTCCACGTCGCAGGTACTCGTAGCTTTTGCTTCTGTCTTTGATGTGCAAACTATCGAGTGGGATGTCGAGGCTCTCGTAGATATTCATTGCATTGCACTCAAAATAAGCCTGCTGTTCCGTGAAAACAAGGCGGCGACGGCTGAGGAGCGCTTCCTGAAAAGTCCATCCTCGAGTGGACCATTTGGACGATTTGATTATTGCTTGAGGGTCCTTCGGTGCCCATACCACTGCGACATCGCCGATATGGGCCTCCATCCGGGTTTTTGGGCGATTTTTTCCTACTCCTGGTAGACCGTAGTTCTCATCTTGACCTACTGCAGCGATTATAGTTACCTCGGCGTTGCTGTATATTGCATCCATTTGCCGAATTTGCTCATGCTTGGCTGTTGGATTGTCTTGATCATGCAGTATCGGTCGACCCATAGGTACCGGAATCCCATTGCCTGAGTTACTGCCATAGCATCTCGGATAAGTAATGAGAGCTGAGTAGGCAGTCGCTTTCCATCATTTACCGCTTTTTGCGCCTGGGGCTGTCCCCAAACGTAACTCAAAGCGACATACGGCATACCGGGCTTATGTTCCGTAATAGATTGCTCCTGGCAATCAATAACGCGAGTGCCACACAAATGTGACTTTGGAGAGCGACAGAGTAGCCTATGGTTTTTGTTGCAATAACCGAACCAATTTTGAAATTTGGCCAACTCGAATACTGGAGGTATTACCTTCAGTGATAGAGGTACTGCCTGTTGCTGGTTGAGCTGCCGGAGCGCTGCATAGCCAGATTGTTGAATAAGAGCCCTGACTCTCTTGCGATTCTTTTTCAGACTGTAGTTTTTGTTGGAAAACAGCATTAGAAATGGAAAGTCTCTTGGTTTCCACTGTTCGCACCCAACCTCAACTAAACCAGACATTTTCATAAATGACACCGCTCTTATCCAGTATCGGTCACTATGCAATTCAGGATCTCCTTCATCGACCCGAGAAGTAATGAGCATTTGGCATAGGTTACAGTTCGTCGCTCTCGTCACTCGGTATCTATGGCCAACATCAACGACCCAGTTGTTGAAGTATCCCCAGGGAACAGAGGCGGATTCATCGCCAGCATCCTCGACTGAGAAAGCTTGTGAAAGATCCAGACTGACGCAATCTTGACATAGAAACTCGGGAGACGGCGGCTCCTTTGGCGCCGTTTGGATATGTGAGGCATCTGTGGGACGTTTTCTCTTTTTCGAGGCATCGCTCGCAAGGATAATGTCCTGGGAGTTGGACTCCATGGTTGAGTAATTCGAATTATATCTTTCATATAATCAGCATTGAATCATTTGTGAGAAGCATAGCATGTGTTCGATTGGAGGTACCTCGTAAAAAGAAGAGATTGAGAGAAAGACGCCAACATGTGGATGGAGACGGTGAGGACAGTTATACCATAGAAGCCCCTCTCTACACAGCCTTGTTCACAGCCTGACTAGGACTTTGGGTATTGAGCATCACGTGAACATTCTGAAGGATGTAGACACTTGTTCAGATAAGGCAATGTAACTCACACTGCGATAGCGGTCTAGAAAATGGCCTGTTTGAGATTTGTCTATAAAGAGACGAAAGAGACTATAGGAGGCGATTATGCAAGTGGCCGGATAGCTTTCGCCAAGAATTCTTCTAGCCTCATTTTTTACTTGGTTCGACTACTTGAAGGGTTTCTCAGGCTACTTTCTGGTACGCCGACTGAGCGTCATAATAGGTTACTTATCTACTGGTCTGTAGATGTAGAATTGTTCCATGTACATGTACTAGGTAGTATGTGATGTGATGCTAGAAACACTAAAGCACAACTGGCTGTACTTAATGTCGGCAAGGAACCCGCTTTAAATGGCCATCATTAATGAAGAATTTGAAGCCAACGGCGCCCATTTCACCGTTTATTGTATGTTATGGGTGTTACGGTGAAATGCCGAGAATCGAGCTTGTGCTGAATTGATGGGTTGTACATGGCGAGGAGTTTCGGCTGATGACGTTCCCAGTCACTTTCTTATCGGCATCCCCATCACTAACGACGCTATTTCATGCACTTGACTCCTCCAACTTCAGAAAGCAAGCCAACAACACAATCAATTCTCGGAAATTTAGATCAACACTAGAACCGCTAATCTACATTCTAATCGATCTCGCCCGACCTGAAAACCGTCACCGCAAGCCGCACCGACCAACCATCTACTTGTTTCCCCCAACACAACTCACACTCAGTCGTCAATCCGCAAGAGGTGGTGATACTTCCTGGGCAGCTCCTCTCTCAGCTTCGCCATCTGCCGCTTCATTGCTTCGATCTCGCTGCGAATCATGCTACTCACTACCCAGTCAGATGCTCCCTCAAGAAGTTCACTTCGTGCCTTGTCCTTCGCAGCTCCGCCAAAGCAATCTTCAAGCTAGCCTGCATCTCCATCTTATCTCGTGCGAGTGTCCCGTTTTCATCTTCCAACTTCTTCGCCTTCTGAATATAATCGTTCTCACGCTTCAGAAGATCTGAAGCTCGTTCTGGCCAAGATGGCGCCACCACAGATACTACCGTTGGCTGACTCTCCATCTTTCGAGTTTGTGCTGTGCCGGGGTGATGGTCGATAACCGGGATGATGAAGATCGTTGACTGCCCTCCTGAACCCTTGAGACGAACAAACCGCGCCGTCAAATCGACAGGTACGAAACCACGGGAATACCATTTGCCAGCTTCTGTTTGCGACCACATTCGCTCGCCGCTGACTCCTGAATTGAACGACATCTGGTCCTGGGCTTGAATCTTGGACTCTTGTTTATCCAGCAGCTGGTGTATGAATTGAAAGGCATCTTCTCCCGCGTTGGCAAGAATAAATCGTTCCTGTACATAGGCTAACTCGCGTCCCATCAGTCGTCTCTCTGGGCCTAAGTGTTGAACCATCTGCATGGGCACAACAGCTTCTCCCTCCAGAATATCGACAGCCCTAGCGCACTGGATCTCGAGTTCGTGCATCCGTTGAACCATGTGTTGCTGATGAAGGAGCATCTGCCCCAGTATCGTGTTCTTTGCAGCAGTCATTTGCTCACTATCATCCTCATTTCCAGATGGAATCAATGAAGAGAGGCCTCCTGTCGCACTATATTCGTGATCTAGAATCTCGAGGCATTTGTTTGCATGCATGACCAAGTTGTGATGGCTACAGTACGGTCGGAATGTCGTCTCGCCAGGCTCGGTGAGTTCCGCGCTGCGCACCTCCGTGAGAGGGCAGTGGCATTCAATTCCAGTCTCCTCGTCCTCAGATTTAACATGATTCGCCAGCGCCCAAAGTGGAATATGGTGAAATTCGTCGTCGTTCGTATATGGTTCGTCGAGGTTCTTTAGCCAATCAAAGGCCTCATTCTTCCTAAAAGCCGGACGCCGCTCGCCCTTCCCATCGATGATTCCAAATGTAGTGCTGACGCAAATTTTCTTGATAAGATTTGTAAGAGACTGTGCGTGCTGTTTCAATGCTAACAGCGTTGGAGGTCTGCCGGAGGAAAGGTACGAGCAATTCACATGCTTCAGAAGCTCCAAGTCCTGTTCGTTCAAGACGCCAAACTCGGGATCGGTCCATTGGCATACCCATGCTGTTGAATACTCGGTTGCCGGTATGTAGTACGGCGCGCCATTTTCCTGAACGCTTGTAGAGCGGCGATTGGGATTCGAGGTGAATTCGATGAAAGGCATGGCGTGCTATTTTTCGAAATGTATTTGGGGACTTTGCTGAATGACTTCATGTTCCCAGGCAAAGGCCGGCTTTTATTTCATTGCATACTAACTATTTATAGCTTTGTCGTTATAACACTCGAACCCACGCCTACAGAGGATGTCATCAAGATCATGGCATATAATATGATGCGAAAACACACAAAGGCTTGATCCTGCTGAGGCAGTGTGGCTGCTCACGGACGATTTTCCCCTTTGTGTTGTGCATTGCATTGATGCATTCTATTTCGGCATATACCATCACAAGATTTTTGTAGAGATGCTAATTTTAGAGATGCAAAGTAGTTTCCAACTTCCTATACCGACAGATGGTTTAGAAAGAGGTCAATTCAAGAACCAACAATTATACCGGCATTCACCTTGCTAATTGGTGATCCATATGAAGCATCGACATGGCAAAATTTCGCTATAGGGGCATTCGATTCCTCACTCAACACCTCTGCATGAGACATCGCTTAGCCTTTGGCTCTTCAAAGAAAAAGACCTTGGGAACCATATCCTCATCGCAAAAGCCTTCAAGCGTCGACACTTTGGCCTCTGAAAATGTCAAAAAGAAGCGGGCGGTCGCATAACGCAGCTCAATCCGGGCAAGATGCAATCCGATGCAAACTGTCAAAGAGACTCCAAGTTAGCAAATAACACAACTTGACGTTTTCAGAGATCAAAGAAAACTCACTTCGCGATCCATTGCCAAAGGGCATAAAAGAATCTTTCATCTCTCGCGTTGGCGATGCCCATCGTGACGGGTCAAAGACATCCGGATTCGGAAACACGCTGGGAATGCGATGCATGCTGTATGCCTGTGCGCAGATGCTCGTGCCCCCAGGAAGCCAGTATCCGGCAACATCGTCACCGCCCTCGGGGACATATCGAGGCAGGGAGGATTGAATGCCAGAGTACAAACGCAGCGTCTCGTCAATCACCTGGTTCAAGTAACTCAAGTCACGGAGGTGAGAAGCGTTAAAGTCGTTTGGGAGAGTTCGCAATTCTTCCAGAAGAGCAGCCCTGACCGTTGGATTGCGACAAACGGACCAGACAAGGTATGTGAGCGTGACGGCTGTGGAGTCGCTGCCGGCAACAATGTATCCTGATGCGTTGGCCCTGAGCTCCACTGGTGTAAGAGCGTCTTTGTCCGTGTCTTTGAAGACTTTGGTAAACAGGGTCCATTTGACGCTCGTAGGGTCAGAGTCTAGAAGGTTCCTGTAACGCGCAATGGACTCTTCTGAATAACGAATCATGTTCCTCGTTGCCTGGAGTGGGCGTGTGAAGAACGGAATGGGGAGGTATTTCGCCATTGAGATTAATGTCGGGAAAGCCGAGCGGACAGCTCCAAGGAATCCCAGATTCTCCAAATCCTTTGTGTAGCCGCTCTTCTCGCCAATCTCCAAGGTCCTGAAAGAGTCGCCAAAGGAGAGCTCTCCAATGATGTCTGTCGCCATGAATAGAAACCACTTGATGACATCCGCAGCGCCTCTGCTTTCCATCTCCTCGCCCATTCTTTGTATCGCAAGGTCAACTTTGGACTGCACTTGGGGAATAGCAATTTGTAGTGACGTTTCGGACATTGCGCCTGAGAGAAGCCTTCGTAGTCTTCGATGTACCTCGACGCGAGTGGTGTTGAAGAGGTTTTCCGTTGTGACGGACAAGTCGCCATACCAAGACGTTTTTCGATATGTCTCTCGAGCATTGTAGATTTTCTTGACAGCTTCGATGTTGGTGACGGATACTTCGTTAGGGGTGAGGCGGACAAGAGGACCTGCGAGGTTAAAGTTCCGTTTAGTAACCATCGAAAAGTGAAACGCAGTAAGCTCTTCAAAGGGAGTAGCTTACCATATTTGAGATGTAGTTCATGCTGGTATTGCGCTCGGTTCCCCTTCAACCAGTGATACTTTATTACGAGGGAAGTCCATTTGGTATACCACGGACCGGGCACCTGAGAGAGAGGATCTCGAATGTAATGGCCAAGCAACTTGCAAGTTCGTTAGAGGAGTTATAAACTGTCGTAGAGTCAGCTGGAAACTCACATAAAGCAGTCCCACCACCGCAACAGCCCCAAATAGGTAGTTGGGAGCAAGCAGAACACGATAGACGTCTTTCATGGTGCAACAGCTGTCTTGTCGATCATGAGCTATTGTTGTTGTATAATAGCCGAGATGAAATAGAAGGAATTAAGCGTCTTTATGTATTGAAAGCAACTACCATTGCTTTGAGCAGCTCCTTGGCTTCATGTTTAACCAGGCATCCGTTAGTCGACAGCGCACATCCCCCAAGTCTCTCCTGTTTAAGCGATGATCGCTCGTCAATAGATACAATCGGCTTCGCGCTCTCTTCGCCGCTCTCCGGCAAAATGCGATAGATGAGACATCCCTTTCTTTCACACTCAGGAGCAAGCACAATCCCCACCATCGGTTAACTTGATTTGCTCATTCATTCGTATGTGATGCTCCAGTTCAGGAGCGCCACTACCAAGATGCCGCAGACAAAGTGCCGGCGCTATTATTCGCCATATCCACACCGTTAAAGTTCTTGGATAATTATGGTGACCAAGATTCTATTGTAATTCTTACCAATACTGGCGATAAAGGAACAACACAGCAGGGTTTACCGCGCCGCTTACATGTTTACGACTGGTGCAGGGTAGCATTCGCGGTTTTCGCTCGTCCAGCACGCGAGATGAAGCACCGGCAGTCGCACAATACATGGAGACATATGACCAAGAAGGTCTACTTTGCACGAATAATCCTCCGTTTGCGAGTTGTGTATCAGTTGGAAGCGACTCAGGAATGAATCGGATAAGTGATGTCGGCCTTTCGCTTTTCCGCCAGGGAGAATCTTCGCGCTTCGGCTTCGGACTCTCAAATAAGGCCACGTCCGAAATTCTCCCGCTCTCGAAATACCCGATATCATCTCTCAATAGAGATGTTTTCATGCTCTGTAAAGCAAAAAGTGAGATAGGGGCTATAACGGCATCTTTCGTAGAAAGGAGTGTCTAGCTAGCAAAAGCATCTCATCAAAGGGGCACTAACGCAGCTGAAGGGTTTAATTTTCCGCGGCATGGAGCACCTTGCATTCTGGGGAACAAAAAGCTTCCATTACCTATTTGTTTTACCCCGCGTGGATTTTCTTGGCTGTACATGGGCAGCTCTTTTTAGTCCATCATCAGTTATCAGTCCCCGATATATGCGCCCTCCAAGACATAGTCAGATCATGAGTCTTGAGATGTCATAAAGCCAGGCAAATGGTCCATCTTGGGATTTAGTTTCGGGCTATTGCCTCCAATTCACCCCACAGCGGGTAATATGTCACTGGGCTGACCGACGAGATTAACGAAATTGACGAGATTGGCGGCTTACTTGCTTGAATGTGGCTTATAAAAACTCCAGCTTCATGCACACAGCCGTGGTAAGTCAGAGTAACATGGCGCAACGGCCCCGAGGTAGAATACTCACCAGCACCGAGGTAAAAGACTTGTAGAGGTGTGGTAGGTGTGAATTTGTCTGGTAGGATTGACACTGCGGACGAATCGGCGCTCAATCATAGCGTGTGATGGCCATATTACTTCCATCCGGGGTAAGTATTATCATCTGCAGTAATATTGGCTGGTGGGTACGTGCTTCTAGTGGAAACGGATATAATATTGAGTCATTGTCTATTGTGGATGAGACTGCATTCACAGCTCAGCATTCACTCTGGACACAGTTACTCCGGGAGCATTGGGTGACCATAGGCGCCATTAAATGGCATGTGGTACCAAAATTCTACAGAGAACCCCATTATATCGATGGAGTTAATAATGAAAGGTGTTTTTTTTTTTAACAGAGCATGAATAGTACACAATGAAACGTTTCCTGAAGAGTGTGGACCGTTGGAACGTGGACAAACATGGCTTGCTCTTGGAGCTGTAATGAACAGTCGCGCACTATCTACATCTTGAATCTGAAATAAGCCTGTTATTGTTAAATTGCGATTACAATAAGCTGAACTACGGCATGTAAGTATGTGGAGCTACCTAACGAGTTGTAATGGAAGATAGCCATTGTTCTGAGCATATGCGGTTGGACTCTCAAATATCGTGAGTATCATACAAGCTTGCATCAGGAACAATATACGTGATTGGGCATGGAATTAAATACGTATTCAGATCCTTCCATTATATGTGCATTCATGTTTTTTCCCTATTAGATGGGTGCTATGTTCCTTGCGTAGACCTTTGCGTGAGTTCCACCACGAACAAAGTAACTCTGCAACTGTCAACGCTGCCAATTCTGCTCATTTTGACTTCTAAGGCAGTGAGTAAAATTTGGAAGATACATCTAATTCGGAGAACAGCTGCCTGCCACTCGCACTGAAGCAAGGTGCAGCACTGGCAATATTTACACCGCCCTATTCTCTGCCTGCATCTTCACCATTTCATCGAAGACTTGTGCACACATTTTCTTCAATCCCACAACTTCATTCCTCCTCCTCCTCACCTTCTCCTTTATTATTCCATTTTCTTTCTTCCAACCTTGTTACTCTTTTCGATCATACAACCGGCCCAGTGCATATGCAGAACCAGCACGAAGTTGCGTCAGCCTTCGTTCACCACTGTTCATCCAGAGAGAATAATTGCATATTTTCTTGTTGTGAGCTTGAATCAATTTACTGCATCACCTCCTCCTTCTTTACTCATTTGGAAGGCTACGGAATATCTCGACTGACTCTGGAATAGAACTCTCTAGACTACGCAATCGAACATGGAGACGCCAATAACTGCTGGACCAGCTTCTCCAGCAGCTGCGACTCTTCCTACTCCAGCTGAATCTCCCAAGTCAAATCATGCACCCCCAAAGCAGTATGACTTCAGCAGCCTAGTTGACGAATTAGAAAAGAGTGGTGACTGCAATCTTGCCAGTGCGGAGCAAGACGTTCCAAGCTCCTCAACTAACTCGACTATTCTTGCTGAGAGTATGGGCGAAGAATCCATATTCGTAGAGGACAGCGATATGGCAATAGATGAAAAATTACATCGTGTCCACAATGATGAAGTTGATGGCACAGATGACGATTTACCGCCACTGGAAAAGCTTCTTGATCCCGAGACTGCCAATCTGATCAAACTCATGGAACACGAAAAGCTTCCTTGTGACGAAGCTGATAACCACGATGATGATTCCGATTCCGATTACGAAAACGATGGCGATGATTCTGATGATGAGAGTGGTGAACATTTGAGTGCTGGGAAAGACAGTGATTCCACTCAGAAGAAAGGCAGCAGAAAGCCTCGACAAAAACCCGCCGCGAATGTTCGTGAATACGTTGCTCGTTTGCACGCAAAAGAAGACGAACAATTTGCCAAGAAAATGGAGCGAGAAGAATGCAGAAAGCCTGGTGCAAAGCCTCCACGCAAACGCAAGGTGACAGAAGGCGATGCAGGGTCGTGCAAAGCCCTGAAGATGGCAAATGGCCATTGTCTATTGCTGCCTGGCGACTGCTCGCCAGGTTCCGATGACAGCCCACTGCTCCCCATTGAGCCCATCAAAGCATCGACTCACGCCGAACAATTTGCTCAAATCACAGCCAGTATACCGCAAGATTGTGACACGAGGCGTGGAGGCACACAAAAGCGAGATCTGAGGGAAGCCGCGCAAATATTTGGCTATAGAAAGGTTGAAGCTCAGAATGGCGACTGGAAATTGAAAGGCATGGCGACGGCTATGCGGAGTCATCAGATTACGGCCGTGGCTTGGATGATGAAGAGAGAGCTGGCTCGGTCGGAACCACATGGCGGAATCTTGGCCGATGCCATGGGTATGGGCAAGACAATCATGAGCCTTGCCTGCATGATTGGGAATCCGCCAGATGACAACGACTGCGAAAAGTTTTGTAATGCCACTTTGGTGGTTGTGCCAAACAAAACAATTGCTCAGCAGTGGGAGAGCGAGACGCGGGTGAGTTGATCTGGAGCCAACGTCATACCCAAAGCTTCTAAGCTGACAGATTTTATAGAAACACTGCTTGCCACCGTACAAACATATGGTTTTCATATATGACCCAAAACGAGAAGATTTGCGAGAAATTTGCAGAGAAAACTTCATTGTGTGAGTATTGCGAGGTATCACTTACACTTCACAACTTTTGATAGCTGACTGAACTCAGCATTGTCACATACAAAGAAGTGTTTTCTCAGTACCCAAGCGATGATATCCTCCGGAAACTTCTTGAGAAGTATGACAGCGACGATGATTCTTTTAGGATCGAGTTGGACAAAATTTTGGGTACCGTGTTCCGTATCAACTGGTACAGGATCATCCTTGATGAAGCACATGCTATCAAGAATGCTGACAGCCGCAGTAAGTTTTAGTTCAAAATAATGACTGATTGAGATTGTCGTTAAAACTTTTCGAATTAGCTTCTAAAGCGTGTTGTGCGCTTGTCGGAAAATATCGCTGGGCCTTATCGGGTACGCCTCTGGCCAACAGCTCCCAGGGTGCGTGCCACAATTCAACACATGACTTGGATGGCATCATTTGCTAACGTTCGCAGAGTTGTTCCCTTACATGAAATTTCTGAAGTGTGAATGGACAGTGAGCCGCAAAGAATTTCGCTCAATGTTCTTTACAGCAACGGTAAGGGCTAAGCTATACACGATATAAGAACAATAGACTGACCACCACAGGATGAACCGAACCCTCAGTTTGTGGCATTGACTAGCCTCATGATGTATCGGCGGTGAGACTTCCCTCATATCATTATGTTGCATTGCGTATATGCTAATGAGGACCCAGGACTATCGATGATGAATTTCTAGGGCGGCAAATCGTCTCTCTTCCAGAGAGAAAAGAAGTTGATATTTGGGTTGCTCTGTCGAAAGAGGAACAAGCCGTTGTCGAGTGAGTCCAAAACGCTACCAAATTCAATTACATTGGCATCTCGATTGCGTTTTCCAATCAGTGCGAACCTGTATAAGTACTCACAGTATATACTAGTGCCGTGTGCAAACATTATATGCTCAGGCAAAAGCTTAAGGATCTGTCAAAGCTTGGATTGGGACTTGACGAAGTTGGGCCTGACGAAGGCCTTCCAGAAGAACGACAAAGCCCAAAAAAGGGCAATAAAAAGCCCAAATCTAAAAAGCCTTCAGAGAAGGGACTAGCATGGATTTTGCAACGCGCCAGCCAAGTGAGACAGCGTCAAACCATATCTCATATCTATTGCATTGAGCGTCTTCTCCGCAATGAGTTCTACCTTAAAGACCTCATCGAGTTGAGAGCCGCTCTGGAGGAAATCGGCGCCAAACAAACCATCTTGGAACAACTGCAGCTTGGCGTCGAAGAAGATACTGGTATCAAGAAATACCAAAAAGGATTGCAAATGATGCAAGAGCGAGAAGAGAATTTCTTTGGTAAATATCTCGACATGCGGCCGATCTTGGACATTTTGGGAGAAGAGGCGAGCGTGAAGGGTGTCGCTTGTCTTCTCTGCGGGAAGCCGCCAGTTGACCCGGTATTCTCTTATCAAGTAAGTCGAGAAACAAAAGCAAGCGATTCGTATTTTTATGCTGACTGAGATGAGTGTCCTCATGTTTACTGCACCAAATGTATTTGTGCAGCTCTCAAAAGCGATGCTCAAGGCGATCTAAACACAGTTGTATGTGTCTCACCTTCTCCGTGGTTCTGAAAAAAATGTTATTGCTGACTTGGTGGCGTAGATGTGTCTCCATGAAGGTTGTAACGAAAATCTGGGTATAGGTGAGGATATCGAAACCATTCAAAAGATCGTGGAAAAAGCCGAAGCAGATGGCAGTACATATCGCGAGCCTGGAAGAGACAGCATGAATGCTGCCGTTCACCAAGATGACGACCGAAACGGCTTCTTCATTGTCAGCACGTTTCTTGATGAAGTTCCCATCCTTCCTAGCACAAAGCTGACCGCGGCCATGGCTGTTTTGCTCACATGGAGGGATGAGGCACCGGATGACAAGGTTCTCAGTAAGTCCCCTAAAGTAGAAATTATGTGTGAGGCTGTAAATGTTGACACGGGTTTGTTTCTTGTTTGTGCAGTTTTCACTCAGTTTACTGGAACGGCAAAGATGCTGGGATTCATGCTTCAGACCCTCAAGATCGGATTCAGGTATTACTACGGTGGTCTTGCGCAGACGCAGAAGAGTCAAGCGCTGACGGCGCTAAGAGAAGATGATGGAATACAGGTTTTGGTAAGGAGTTTATCCAGTCGCTCTGCGTAGCCCTCCATCTTATTCTCATTTTACACGATCTAACCAGACTGTTATTTGAATAGGTTGCAACTTTGAGAAGCGGCAATCAATCTCTTAATCTCACAGTGGCGAATCGAGTGATCATCATCGACCAGTGGTGGAACAAGACAGCAGAACAACAAGCCTTTGGTCGCGTTGTTCGAATTGGCCAAGAAAAAGTCACCCACCTGGTGAATATCAAGACCAGGGAACCCATCGATGATCGCATCTACAGTCTCCAGAGGAGGAAGGCCAAGGATATCGACCGTACTTTGCAAGATGACGGCAAACCGCGGCCCCAAATGAACGAACTCGAGCTGGAGAAGGCCTTTTTACGCAAAAAGGCCGCGGAGGAGGAGAAGGAGAAGAATAAAAAAGCCAAATCCAAGGCTGGCAAGAAAAGTGCGGCGAAGGCTTCGCCCAAGAAAAATGATTGACCTGGGCTATATTAGATGGGTACATGAGCGTTCATTCTTTTACTTATTTTCACTTCCACGGAGCTGGGATTACGGGCGAAATAGTTTTTTCTTTGCGACAGATTCAGCACGGACACGAGGGTTTAAGATTATGGGCGAAAATTCTTTTGCTGCGAGACGCATTTAGCATGGGCGGCACGGGGAGGATATCTATCGGTCATTTGGTGATATTTACACATCTAGCTATCTAACACATGGGTTGGTCATGGATATTTGGGAGCACTGGATTTCACAGGTACTTGGTTTGCTGCCGTTTTGATGGAAAGACGGCCGAGATGATTGCTTTTAGGCTAGGTAGCCGAGCTGACTAGATCAGCTATTATGCGTCTCTTGAATCAAAAGTTTTTGCTTTTTCTTTATTCAAAACTGATTTGCTCTCTAGATCCGGTTTCATGCAGACGATTTTACTACAGAGACTACCTCATACTGACAGAGAGATGATAGAGCTTTTCCAACACCCGCCAGTTTTTACTCCTTCTCACCAGAGACACCATTTACAAGCGTCTCAGGATATCCTCGACAACCTCATCGGTGGTGGCCTTTCCACCCAGATCAGGGCTCAGCAGCTTGCCTTCCTCCAAGTTGGCGTCAACAGCGGCGTAAATCTTGGCAGCGGCCTCGGGCTCCTCAAGGAACTCGAGCATCAGAGCAGCACTTCGCAGGGTGGCAATGGGGTTGGCAATGTTCTTGCCCTGAATATCGGGGGCACTGCCGTGGCAAGGCTCACCAATGGCGAAGCCCTCACCGACGTTGGCGCTGGGAACGAGACCAAGACTGCCGACAAGAGCGGCAGCACCGTCGGAGAGGATATCGCCGTACAAGTTGGGGGCAACGATGACGTCGTAGGCTTCGGGCTGGCGGAACAGCTTGTAGACCATGGAGTCGACAATCTGCTCCTCGACAGAGACGGAAGAGTACTTTGGGTCGGACAGGGCGTTCTTGGAGGCAGTGCGGAAGAGGCCGTCGGTTTGCGACAGGACGTTGGACTTGTGGGTGATTGTGACGAGGGGCTTGCTGTGGATGCTGGGGGAGCTCTCGCGGATCTTCTGGCGGCGCAGCGCAATGTCACCAGCCATAGCAGCAATACGGAACGAGGCCTTTTCGGAAATGCGCTTGATGGCCTCGGCGACCTTGCCCTCGGGGGTGTCGCGGGTGGTCTCCTGCTTGACGTAGAGATCCTCGGTGTTCTCGCGGACAATGACCATGTCGATGGGCTTGGCGGCGGTCATGACGGTCTTGACGGGACGGACGTTGGCGTAGAGGTCGAGGCGCTTTCGCAGGGCGACAATGGGCGAGGAGTAGCCCTTGACGGCGTGGGTGGGCGAGCTGACGGCGCCGAAGAGCGCGCCCTGGCACTCGTTGCGCAGGACATCGACGGTGGCATCGGGGAGGGCGGAGCCGGTCTGCTCAAAGGTCTCGAAGCCGGCCTTGAGGTCGACAAAGTCGAACTTGAGCTTGAGAGAGGCGGGGAGAGCTTCGAGGATGCGGCGGCCGGCGGGGATGACTTCCTTGCCGATGCCGTCACCGGGGATGAGCCCTGCAAGTGGAAGATGGTTAGCTGGGAGGTGATATAGAAGGGAAAGAAGTGGTGAAGTATTAAGTTGAGTTGAACAAGATTCAGGGGGAGGAATTACCGATTCTAAGAGTGCGAATCGACATGGCGGGCGCAATCAATTGGGCTTTCTTGTCTTTGGTTGTGCGTGAGTAACTTTTTTTTTTTTTGCGACTCGAGTTTCGATTTTCAGCATCTAGATCCGAAGATCGGCGGGTTTATCCGAGCGCCATCAGAAACTGGACATTTTTAGTGGGGGTGGCATGGCGGGGGATTTTTTGATTGATAGCGCTGGGTGAGCTTGTGATTGAAGATTAGATCAGATGAATTATGGTGATTGTGATGGTGATGAATCGAGACAAAGAGAAACATGAAGGAACCAAGATTGTAAATCACAGGCGGTGCACGGACTGTTGCAATTGTCCGCGAGTTGCTTCTCCGCGAGTTGCTTCTCCGCGAGTTGCTTCTCCGCCTCCATTGGCGTATCACCAGCGCATGCAAGGCCCGTGTCGCGGAGTTTGATCCTTGTCCTTGCAGGGTGGTGACGGTGCTCACTATGACAACCTAGGAAGCCTATACGGAGTAACGAGATCACAGGATGTTGAATCCTGCGGTTGGGTCGACAAGACGGAGAGTTGTTGGTACCGATGGGCGAAGGGAAGCCAATCAATCCTAGTCATTGAGCAACATGGGAACCCCGGGCATAGCGGAGATGATGAATGTTCTCGTATAGGACAGATATATAACAAGCACTGGGAAGCTCACATGGACAAATGTAAGTTGGTTGTAGGATCTCTCATTTACATACCTATCTATTCTAAAGGCTGCACTCTTAAAGCTCGAAAACTTCATCTACCACAAGAGAATTAAACACAGCTCAGCATCATCCGCCATCATGTCTTCCGTCAGGCCTCCCTTTGACCCCGAAGTCATCAAAAATCTCCCTCCCGTCATGATCGATGGCTCTCTCACAGACTCCCTCCCCCTCGACGCTGCCGCCAGAGTCGCAGCTATACGTCAAACAGTTGTCCCAAATTCCAGCGCAATCAAGGCCAAAGTCCATTCCGATCCCTCGCTGGAAACTGAACGGGTAACCATCCCAGGACCTCGTGGAGACATCGACATCGTTATCATCAAGCCAAAAGGAGCCTCGAGCACCGACAAGCGGCCAGCCATCTACACCATACACCCAGGCGGCGTAGTTATCGGGGATGAATACCTCAATCTCGACTTGGCTATATCCTGGGCGAAGGAAATCGACGGTATCGTCGCCACTGTCAAATACAGGCTAGCTCCAGAGAACCCTGGCCTTGCACCCTTTGAAGACTGTTGGGAGGGCCTCATCTGGTTCGCAAAGCAAGCAGACCGATTTGGCTTTGATCCTGACAAGTTGCTCATCGGAGGTGCTTCTGCTGGCGGTGGTCTTTCTGCTGCGGTTGCATTAATGGCGAGAGACAAGGGATATCCCAAGCTATGCGGACAAATCCTCGTCTGCCCGATGCTGGATGATCGTGCCGATACGGTTTCCCACAAGCAATATCTGCGTCATGGGACTTATTCCGGAGAGTCGGACGAGTTTAGCTGGACATGTATATTGGGTGACCGCCGCGCGACGGATAAAGTCTCTGTCTTCGAAGCCCCAGGTCGAGCAACCGATTTGTCGAATCTTCCTCCTACGTATATCGATGTCGGGTCCGCTGAGCCCTTTAGAGATAGCGTTGTTGCCTATACGTCCAAGTTATGGGAGCATGGCGTGCAGGCCGAGCTGATGGTGTATGCTGGTGGATTGCATGGGTTCGAGCTCTTTGCTCCGGAAGCGAGTGTGTCGAAACAGGCTTCCGAGGCGAGGTTGAAGTGGCTCCGGCGCCTTATGGATCAGTTAAAATAAATATCATACAGACGTTTTGTCTGTTAGAAAGAGGCATGAGCAATGAATGGCAACATGTCATAACAGAAGCACATAAACATGAACATAGCGTTCCAGAACCGAGAGGCTTGAGGCAGTCAAGATGGAATACATCTAAAAACTTGATTCTCTGCATCACCACAACGTCGGCACCTCTTCTCCCCTCATCTCGCACCACCATCTAGCCTGCTGATACATCTCTCCCCCAGTGCCTTCTGTAATCATCCAGTATTTCTTCAGAAACCACGGCCGTACTTCCCAGCTTCGGATATCCCACGGCGCGCCAGAGTGTCCAGTGCCAGCCCCAGCACCGGACCCCCAACAAATCACTCCATCGCTCTGTAGATCGTGACAGAGCTCTTCCATGTTGATGATACTGGGCTCAGCATTAATTAATGCTATTAACCGCTCTCGGAAAGTCCGAAAGGGGAGAGCGTCGATGTAGGGGTGATGACGTTGTGTGAGTTGGTTCTGGGTGGGCTTCAGGTCGTCTTTTATATCAACATATGCAACTTGTTCTGCAATATCTTCCATTCCACCTAACGCTTTCCTTGATGCAAAAAAATGAGATTCAGTGTCGTGTGCAAACATTTCTGGTGCTGATATGCCCAGCATGGTTGCGTTATATAGAACAGCTGCTACAAACGACATTTGCGTGATGCGGATTGTATTGGCGTGAAGATCGGGGAGCTGCACTATTTATCCCTTGTTAGAACAACATGATGAAATAGTCGAGCCGTTCGATTCACCTTGTGTAGGCTTGCGCCCTTGTAATGAACCATCAACCATCCTCGTGCTGTTCAAAGGGCTGTCTGCGTCTCTTTCCAGTGACTGGAGGCCCTTTCTCAGAATGTCCTTGAGGGTTATCTTATTTGTGCGGATATTCTTTAGCAGTGCTCTACTCAGAGTAATGTCATCCTGTAGAAGGAACTGAGCGAGTAAAGTATCTGTTTCGTCCCTCGCCGGTGATTGGCTCTTGAGGACGTGGATGTTGTGTGACTGAAGAACGCCCGGCGGCATCGAGGGTGAATTAAATCCGCTCCCCGGTGTTATGGACTCGGAGCCGGATGGGGCAGCCAGCGGAGTTGATGCGGAAAACAAGTCCTCTCGGAATGATCGACCGGCATTCAGGGCACCATCCGCTTGATAATCCAGACTAGGCGTATATCTGTACATGGGAGCTGGCCCGCCGGTCTGGTAGCTCAAGGCAGACGAACTGAAGCTCGGGCCGCATCCTACAAAGCTTCCCATTCCTGTGGTAGCGGCCGAGCCGAGATCATGAGGCTGCATCATCCCGGCCAATCCCATGATAGGCGAGTCCGCGGCCAGCAGGCCGGCCATGGTTTGGCCAATGGTGGACGTCGGGGTGGACGAAGACGGCGCATCGTGAGCAGCAAGTGTCTGAGACTTGGCAAACGACTCTAGAGCCTGCAGTCGCTTCTTCTGCTTCTCTCCTATTCGGTTTCAGCTCATCATTAGCGGATCGCTTGTCGCTTGCTTTTGCTTTCCTAAGCCACGAAGGATTTCGGGTTGTACTAACTGTAAGTCTTTTGTGCTTGGCGGTTCTGAATACGTCTTCTTTCGGACGTCTTTAGTTTCTGTGGCCCTCCATTCGGGGATCTTGGAGTGGTGCGCTTCCTTCCACTTGACCCGCTGCTGCTGCCATCATTTTGCATCTCATCAGCAGAGTGCTCGCTGTTTGGTGTCGTAGAGTCGATGTGCTCCATTGTGATCAACATGTACGAAGGTGCCGTCATCAAACGAAGCACCAGAGTTCAAAGGTAGCAGCGTGGGGGCGTTGATGATGGCAGCTATCGGTCTGTGTACCACCGAGGAGTTGTCGAATTCAGCGACGGCCGGCAAAAGCTGATGAGGTGAGCCTGTCTGTATAGGGGAGTTGATGAGGTGAGCAACCTGCGTCTTGGGCCCGCTAAATAGAACAGACTCAAAGACGATCCACTCTTCTATTGAATAAGCAGAGCTGAAGGGAAACTCTGTCGGTTGTCTTTGTAAGGGAAATTAAGCCGTTTGTGCCAACCCAAGAACGAGTGCCGGGCTACAAGTAGGTTATTAATATATGACTGAGCAGCCCAACAAGGCAACAAACGATAAAAGGGGATAAAAGAGGATTAATTAATACAGAATAAGAAGAACTGGGGCTGCTCGGAATAGGAAGCATAAGACTGGAAGAACAACGGCGACGGTAAACCCGAAACGAAAAAAGACGGCGAAGAAACCTTATAATACGAGTAAGTCGATTCGATAATTAGCGCGCGCGATACATTCTTGTCACCCAAGTCCGCCTATTTTAGCGGACTTTGACAGGGAGCGAACGGGCCAAACAGTGGAATCGACGATCTATCTCCGGTAATGACCGTTATCCACCGTCAACATATGCCTATTTCTAGTATGCAGCGAGAGTGTTGGCCTGGTAGACAACTGGAGACTCAGACAAGGCTTAATCCATGATCGACCTCGAAAGGAAATAATATTCGAATCTGGTCATAATCTGCCTGGATTCTGCCTAACAGATCTCAGGGACAATCGGGCCACAGTCTAAGACTAAACCTGGAATCGTACAGACCGCTCCGTTGGGACGTTTAGAACTGAAATGACCCCCCTTACAAAGGCACAATGGATGATGATACGTTGACTTGGCATGGATCTTTGGGTCTTTACGGAATTTATTCCGTATAATACTATAGAGTCAGAGTACATGAGTCACTAGTTGATCCAGTTCATGTTCTTTCTGTGTAAGAGGGTGACCCATCAGGAGATAAGGCGTCCTCCTCATTTGCTCTCAAGTGCCGGGGTGTCAGCGAATAGATGATCCGAATGGCTTCGGATAGTGTTAGAGTTGAAACTAAAGATCGTAGTAAAGAGGAGTTCATCAAACTCACGCATCTGAATAGCGACCCCCAATAACTTCCGTCTCGTCAATGGCCTTGCGGATCTCCGCATCTTCGTCCGTGCTGAGCTCCACGTTGACGGCCCCCAAGTTCTCTTCGAGATACTTGATCTTCTTAGTGCTACTCAACCGTTAGCCTATACTCCGTAGGATTTTCCACTACTATGCTTGTTTCCATAACAGGCATGACAAATCATACCCGGGGATGGGGAAGATGTCAGCGCCCTGTGCCAGCAGCCACGCTAACGTCAACTGTCCGGGCGTCACGCCTTTACTGGTGGCAATGGTCTCAATCTTTTCCACCAATGCAAGGTTTTTCGGGAAGTTCTCTTTTGAGAACCGTGGGAGACTCTTCCGGAAGTCGTCGGCGTCAAAGTCGTCCGGGGACCTGATCTGTCCCGTCAACATGCCGCGCCCCAGGGGGCTGTAAGCCACGACCGCAATGCCGAGTTCCCTTGCCGTGCGAAGGATATCGATCTGGGGCTTCTCAATGTCTACAGAGAAGGGGCTGTACTCAACCTGGATTGCGGTGATCGGGTGGACGGCATGCGCGCGCCGAAGGGTCGCCGCCGAGACTTCACAGAGTCCGAGATGTCGGATTTTCCCCTGCCTAACGACGATGGAGCGTCGGTTATTTTAGTTCGATGAGAGCGCACGGTTGGGAATGAATGGGTCTAACTCTTTTAATTCAGCTAGAGCCTTGATGGTAAGCTCAACTGGGGTCTCCTTATCGACCCGGTGGAGGTAGAAGAGATCAATATGAGAGACACCCAGCAACTGGAGTGACTTATCACAAGCCTGTCGTACATATTCGGGATCGGAACGAATCGATGCTTTTCCAGTTGAAGGGTCGTAAACACCGCCGCATTTCGTGGCAAGAAAGATGTCGTCTCGTTTTCCGGAGTGCTTGAACCACTTGCCAAGCAATTCCTCGCTATCGCCGTAGACATCCGCAGTGTCCCAAAAGGTGTTGCCTAATTCGTGGGCACGGTCTAGAACCTTGAACCGGTCTTCGTCTGAACCTCCAAACCCGTACATGGAACTAAGACCCATGGCCCCAAAGCCTATTGTTGAGACAAGAGGGCCGTTGCGGCCGAGAGGCTTGGTGGGAAGTGTTGCAGGGGCCATTGGTGGAGTGTATGACGAAGAGTTTCAAAGGTGCAATGTTCAAAGAGTCAGTTGTTCAATCTAAGAAGACTACGTCCTGTTTATAAAGATTGTATGATTAAACTTAGAAATTTAACTGAACAGCATTACACGAGGTTTTGCTCATCTGCTTCTCAAAGCATTAGGTTTGCTCTCAGGTTGCTTAGTTGATTCGTTCATCAAGCCACATGCTTGCTGCAGTGATGTTTTTTTGATCAAGTAAACTGCGGGTTTTGATCCGCATGTGCGGGAAAAGGCCGACGACAAAGCCGATTTGAACATCTGTTCAGCACTACTTGCCCGTTGTCTCGCTCACCTAATCAATCCACTTGCTCACAACACTCATTTGCCTAGGCTTCTTTGTTTAAAGAAACAAAACTGCTCCTCTTTCATTTCCTTTTTTCTTCTCTTTCAACACGAGGTCAGATGCTCGTCGAAATACCGCACCCCCAGCATTCGGCGATATCTCACAGGGGGGATCCGGCTCTCGTCAAAGGCAGCAAGGTACTCATCTGATAAAAACCCAGACGGGAGCTTACGGACCCTCTTCCGCTTACTTGTCTCTCTTTCCTCTTGCGTTCCCAGTTGTGTGTTGTCCCTGTCGAGTCATGCGTATCCAATATTCAGAATAGGCACGAGTCGTCGCCGGGCTGAAGTAAACGATGATCGGAATCGAATAAGCGGCAATAGTAATCCCTGCTATCGCCATTTTTTGCCGTTTTGAGACCCGCCAAATGCCGACTCACCGGGCGCCGAACTAGGCGAATTAGGCGAAATGATTCAACATAATCCCTGCTGCTGTTGTTGTTGTCGTTTGAACTTGTTGTGGCAATAGTCATGAGACAACATGGATTTGTCCCAGATTCAATGGGCACGCTGAAAGCCGTTGTTCAAAACAGGATTATATGTGTAAAATGATGTGAAAGCGCTCTTGAAGACTTTCGTCTTATTGGCCTTTATGAGATGAAAGACGCTCTTTGTCTAACAGTGCACAAAGCACATGTAATTTAGACCGTGATCTGACCTTGCCCAATGGCGATGTCTGATTGTTCAGAACAAAGCTTATCTACTAAATTGAAAAGTTTGGGAATGACTTGTATCGATTCTTGATTCGTTGAACGTCTAGATTGTGAACAACGGTTGGGTTCTTCATCAGCCGGGAGTCAGGGACTGCAGCATGGCCTCTTTGTCAGTTTTTCTTCAGCAGCCGGGACTGCAGTGTAGCCTCTTTGTTTTTTTTTCTTCAACAGCATTCCAAGGGACTAATCGTTCAGGCTCTGCACAGATAAAGCATGAAGCTTGTTCATGATGAGTAGAACCAATGGTAGAGTTACCACCTTTGTAAACAAGTCCAGCCATCGCATCATCGTTCTGTTCTTCAGCGGCCAGATTGACACATTTATACCACATGTCGTCCACAATCCAATAATTTTGGTGGCGTACCGTTAAAAATGAAATTGCTCCGAAAACTGTTTTCTCAATCCACCATATTCAAGCAATTCCGTATATTGAGGTCAGCTTCTGTGCCGTGCAACATGGCCAACGTGGTACAGCCCGTTAGGACTTCAGACACAGAAGGTTGTATGTTTTCATTGTCTGGAGTTCGATATTTGGCATCATGCCCCAAAAGAGTAAGACACCCTGAGCGATGATCCCCAGCACTACATCTCCTAATGAGCTAATCTCTTGCAGTGTCCAGATATTCATCAGCCCATACCCGATTCAAGCTTGATTACTGTATTCCATAATCCTCCAAATAGAGAGAGAATAACCTTACCTTGGCTGCAGCAACGTTTGGAAGAATATGGTAAAGATGATGTATTCGACAATGCATTTCTTGCCAATATCATATTTTTCGACGCGCATATGACTGGTCGGCCTATTGGGAACCAAGATGCCGAGGCTTTTCTCGCAGAGTCTGGCACGATTGCAGTATACTTTTTCAACAACGAGATCGCTTTGGCACCTGGTCCATATATGAAATTGGATGGGCAGTTATGGGAAGTATGCAGGCTGGTGGATGACTCATACGAGACTTGTATGGTTGCTTTGAAACCGCAACAAAAGTATTGATCAGGTTCAACATGAGGAGATTGAAGACATACTAATATACTCTCAGCTTATTGGGCTCGTTTGAGCGTCTTTCGATAATGGGTCAAGATAGCAACGTCCTCAGTTTCGCTATACCATCTCAACTCAAATATTCTATTCCGAATCAACAGTTACCCCTAGCTGGAAAGCGTATCCTCATTAAGGATAACATTCATTTGGACGGTATCAAGACATCTAATGGCAATCGCGCCTTCTACGAGACATACCCTGCACAAACACAAACTGCCAGCTGCATTCAAAAATTAATCGATAAAGGCGTTGTTGTTATCGGAAAGACGAAAATGTCTTCTTTTGGAAATTGGGAGGAGCCCATTCAATATACAGACTACCCGGCCCCATGGAATCCCAGGGCTGACCGTTATCAATCCCCAGGAGGTAGCAGTTCGGGCAGTGCTTCGGCTGTTGCAGCCTACGAGTGGCTTGACATTGCTATTGGTACCGACAGTATGTAGCAGACACTTTGTTTACACACTATGAAAACTAGCTAACGTTGGGTTAATTGACAGCTTGGGGGAGCGTCACCAGACCTGCTCACTGGTGTGGCTGCTTTGGCCTCCGTCCCAGCCTCGAAGCGATTTCTGCAGACGGCATTGTGCCCTGCGTCAAGTAAGTACATTTGACCTGATGCTCGCTCAATTACATTGGACTGACCCCTGAAGGTCTTGGGATATTCCGGGAATTCTGGCAAGAAACCTGGAAGATTGCAAACATTTCGCCGAAGAGTGGCTGGATTTCAGCAACAACAAATTTAAGGAGTATCCACAGGTATGTCCTACTGCGAATAATTGTGCTTACGATACTGACATGCACATAGGAATTCTCTTGTCTCCTCTGGCCCACTGATTTCTGGGAAAATGTTGAAGCCACGGAAAAGGAAATGGCAAAGAAATTTGCCAAGAACATGGCTGACAAACTAGGGGTATGCCTTAGAGAGTACTCATTCGAAAACTGTTGGGAAGAAGAGGGACCAGAGGGGTGGCGGAAATATTCCTTGCAAGAATTTATGAAAGAGGTATGTTGTTCGCCACCAGGTACTAACACCTCATTACATTGGATTCTAACGTATCTCTAGACTACCCAGGCTATGGCGTACGACAGTTTTAACAGTAGCGAGGACTTTCGTACTAAATATAAGGAGAAGAATGGTGCAGAACCTTACACGTCGAAGCCAAACGAGGATACTTGGTAAGCTCAACTTTCATACATTGTATAAACGCCCCCATCGTCTGACGCAATATTAGGTCTATCGGAAAGAAGACAACTCGTCGAACCAGAGATGATGCATTTGCAAGAATTGATATTTACCAACAATGGTTCAAAGATCATTATTTCACAGACGAACGCAAAAAAACCATAAGTGTCATCATAGTACTGCCCCTCGATATAGCAGGCCCTCGATACAGAGATAACTGCCCTAGAGATGACGATCCTAGTGATAACGACCCTAGTGATAACAATCATCGTGATAACGATCATAGTGGTGGCTTTTCTAGTGACCACGGTCATAGGGATAAGCGTCCTGGAGAGGGCTCCCACAGCAATCACGAATCCATCAATGGTCACATGTACTTCAGCTTTTGCGACCCCATCTTCCGCTCCTGGTACCCCGACTATGGTTGCCGCCCCAGGGACAGATGTCAGGGCAAGTGTCAGGACAGGCGTCCCAATGTTAATCGTCACCAAGGTAATCGTCACCAAGAGCACCATCACCTGGATCACCAAGATGATCATCACAAGGACGACCGTCCGAAGTAAGGCATATCTTTGTTTACTACTAGTAGCTATTATTTTACGCCCGATGAAAGCTAACTCAGGTGCAGTTTCCGAAGACCACACCAATCAGGTATCAACGCTTTGGCACTTGGGCCTGTCATGGGAGCCCCTGTGCTCACTGTTCCAAGTAAGATTACAAAAAATGAAAAGTACTCAGACCTTTTCTAATCAAATGCAGTTGGCCAAATACCGTACCATTCAAGAATCAGCAAACGACCCGAGCAATCACCATTTGCGGTTGCTCTGATGGGATCACCTGGTACGGATATGGAATTATTCCTTGTGATCGCTTTTGCTAACCAAGAGACACAGGCACTGATATCAAGCTAATTGACAATGCCATATTTGCCATGGGATGTCTGAATATTCCCACAAAGGTCAAAACAGGAAAACGCATGTACTGTACTTAGATCATGTAGTGTTTTGGATTTTCTGCTTGGTAATACGCTTGGTAATGTTAAAGAACTTGTTTCTCATTGGCCAAGTTACGGACGGTGTTGCTATTCACAGCTTAAGGTAGTTAGTTAGTCTTTGGAACCGGCCTCAACACATGCAGGCTGCGCATGACTCATTCGTTGCAAGGGTCGGATTGTTGGCTCTGGATTTTCCAAGGTCATTGGCGTAATAATTAGACAGGTTATGGAGTCCATCAATGCAATTTATTCTCGATTAGTTACTGGCATGTTGAGTGAATCGGCGATATTGCATCGGAGTTATGAGTGAGGTTGTAATTTTCAAGCTGCCAGCGCTACCTTGGAGACAATTGTGGGTTAATTCTGCCGGATACGCCTAGTGCGCAGCTGAGCTCATGCATCTTGTTACTAAGATTGGAATGGAATCCGAACAACAACGTGAACGGAAAAAGAGATGCGGAAAAAGAAATCCGGAAAAGGGGCTCGGCAGAAATCAAAAACTGATGCCTGGAAAGGTGAAGATATGACAGGAGATATTGTGGATAGGTAGTATACATGTATGTAACCTCAGAATGACAAAATA
>NW_020209259.1:0-54237 GCF_003025095.1 Trichoderma harzianum CBS 226.95
TAATTAGTTTTTTAAAATTATATATTTATAATATTAATATATTAATAATAGTTTCCTTAAGTATTTTAAAAGTTTTTAAAGCTTTTCCTTTATAATTAATAAATTAATTTTTTTTTAACTTTATTATTAAGTTTTTCTTTATAAGGTTTATAAATAATATAATAATTTTACTATAGTTTTTAATAAACCTTTAGTAATAGTTTATTAAACTAAGGAAATTTTATATTTTTTGTATTATTTTTAAAATTTTTTATTTTTTAATAATTATTATTTTAATAAAATTTATTTTAATTTATTTTAGTAAAATAATATATTTTAAAAAATTAATTTTTTAAATATAAAATTAATATTTTTTTAATTTAATTAATTAATTTACTATTTATAAGGTTTTTAAAACTTAGTATATATATTATTTATACTTTTTTAAAGTATTAAAGTAAATTAATATATTATTTAAGTATATAATAATATACTTATTAATATATTTCTTAAGGACTTTATTAATTATTTATTAAAATATAGCTAGTATATTAGTAAATCTAAAGGGTATAATTAAATATTTAAATAATTTATAATATATTTTAAATATTATTTTTTAAATTTTTTTAATTTATATAAAATTATAAACTTTTTTTAAGTTAAAAACTATAAACTATTTTATAATTATTAACTTATTTTTTATTTTAAAAATTAATAATAATAATATTTAATTTTTAATAGTAATTTTATTAAGTTATTAATAATTAATAATTGATTATAACTTTGTATTTTTCTTTAATATTAATATTATAAAGTATTTTATTAATAAATTAAAAATTTAAATATATATATTTTTTTAATTATTTATTTAATTATTCCTTTATAATATTTTTATTATTAACGTTATAAATTTTATAAATTTTAGGTTATTTTTTATTTACTAACTTAAAAAAGTAATTTTATTATAAATATAATAGTAACTTAGTATTTAATATTACTTTATATAATTTCTTATATTTTTTATATTAGTAAAGTATTTTAATAAAAGTATTTTTAAGTTTTCTTAATTCCTTTTTTTTTTATATTTTACTTAATATTTTATTAAGTACTATTAGTTTATTTTTAAATTATATTATAATTTTATTAATATAAATATATTTTACTTTTTTATATTATTTATTATATTATAATAATATTAATAATATTTTTTTAAACTTAATTTTATATTTAATAAGTCTTTCTTTTATTTTTACTTTTATAATATTTATAATTTATAATATTTATTTCTTTTATTAAATAAAAATTTATAATTCTTAGATTTATTATAATATAATTAAGTTATGATTTAATCTATAGTTAATATATATAGTAATAGTATTATCTTTAAGTTATATATTAACCCTAAGCTTTTTTATTTTAATTATTTTAATTATATTAATTTATATTTTTTTTAAAGTATAATTTTTTTTTATAATATTATATATAAATATATTAGTATAAATAATATTAAGGTTATTTATTCTTTATTATTATATTTATTATTATTAAAGTTTTTAATATTATTAATATAGTATTTATAAAAGTATATAATATTTTTTTTATATTTTTTTATAAATATATTTTTTTTATATATTTTAAAGTTAAATTTATTATAGTATAATTATTATTAAAGTTACTTATAATCTTTTTTTATAATTTAATACTTTTTATAATTATTATTACAGTATTATAAAAAATTAAGCTTAAGATATTTTAGCTTTTTTTTAATTATATTATTCTTTAATTTTATAATTAAGGTATTAACTATATTTTAGATTAAGGTATTTATTTAAGTTTACTTTAATATAATTTTTATTATATAAATTATTATATTAAATTTAAAAGTATTAATTATAAACTTTAGTTTTTTTATATTTAATATATAATATTTTATTATATTACTTTATTATTAATTCTTTATAATTCTTTATAAATAAAGTATTATATATAAATTATATTTTTTTTTATTTAAGGAATTAATTCTTAATTATAATAAATTAATAAAAGTTAGTATATTCTACTAGTTTATTATTACTTAGTATTTATTATTAAGTAATTTTATATTATTTAAGTATTTATTAAAATTTACTTAAGTTATATATTTTTTTTTTTTTTTTAAATTATAATTAAAAAGTTTTTATTATAAAGGTAATTTAATTCCTAAGGTTTTTATAATTTATAATTTATATATAATTTTAAAATATTTAAGTTAGTATATTTTTAATTTTTTTTTTATTTATAAATAAAAATCTTTTTTTTTTATTTTTATAAATAAAAATATTTTTTTTATTTTTATAAATAAAAATATTTTTTTTATTTTTATAAATAAAATATTATAAGCTTTAGTTTATATTTTATTAACTTTATATTCTTCTTAAGTTATAAAAGTAAGTTAATTATTATTAACTTTATTTTTTATTTATTATTTAACTTTTTTAAAAATTATAATATTAATTATAATTTATTTTAATTACTTTTTCTTAAATACATTAAGGTATTACTTTATTATTTCCTTTTTTTCCTTATATATAAAATATTAATTATTATAATAGCTAATTTAATTAAGTAAGTTATAAAGTATAATTTTAATAATATTAATTTAAATTTTATATAAACTTTTATTTTTATAAGTAAATTTTTTAAAAATATTAAGTTTTTTATATTTACTTTAATAATATTTTTTTATAATTTATTTTACTATAGTAATTATATTTATTTATAAACTTATAAATATTAATAATATTTAAATCTATTAATCTTAGTTTTTTATTATTAAATAAAGTTATATTATACTTTTTTTCTTTAATATATATATTAAAAATAATATTATATTTTATTATTTTCTTTTTTTCTTATTTATTTCTTTTTATATTATTTATATTATTAATTATTTATATAGTAAAATTTTTTTAAATAATTCTTTGAAGGTATTAAGTAATTTATTTTTTTAAAGTTTATTTTTTATATTATTTTTTAACTTTTAGTAATATAATATTTTCTTAACTTTATTTTTAAAGTTAATTTTTATATAAAAGTAAATAAATTTAATAATATATTTAATATATATACTTTATTATTAAAAATTAAGTAATATATTTTTAACTTTTTATTTTTTATTAATTTAGTTAAATAATACCTTAAATTAATTTTTAAATTTTTTATAATTATTTAAAAAAATATTAATAAATATTTTTTAATAACTTAATTATTTTATTTAAAATTTTAAAAATATAATTTAAATTAATTCTTAAGTTTTTTAATAAGTTAATTTTTAATAATATTAATTTATTATTTTTATAAAATTATAATAATTAAAAAATATTTAAAGTAAAACTTTATATTTATAAAAAACTTTTTAATTTTTTATAAATTTTTATTAAATATAATTAGTAAAGGTAATTTAATAATTTCCCTTAGTTTTTTTTTATAAAAACTTTTTTATTAACTTTAAGTTATAAGTAATTATTTTTATTATTATTAAGTATTTTAAAGCTAAATAATTAAATTTTAAATTATTTAAGTTTATTAATTAACAATATCTTAATTTATAATTTATTAATATATTATTTAAGTAATAATAATTTCTAAAGCTTAAGCTTTTTTTATTATATTATTAAAATTTATATTTTATAAATTTTATAAAAGTAAAATTAAGTTATTATTAAGTACTAAAGTAAGTATAATTTTAATTTTTTTTTTTAAATAAATTTATAATATTAATATTATTATTTTAATATTTACTTTAAGCTTTACTTTTTTAATTTATTTTTATATTTATAATTTAAAAATTAATTATTTAATATTTTCATAATAATATTACTTATAATCTAAGGTAATTATTTAAATAAAAGTTATAAATATATAATAAACTAAGGTTTTATAAAGGTAATATAAAAGGGATTTCTAAAGAATAAACCTTATATTAAGTTTATATTAGTAAATAGGCTGGGCTAAATTAATAAGTAATTAAAAAAATAAAAAGGTTTATTTATATAATTAATAAATAATATTTTTATAAATATAATTAAGTATTATTTTATATTTATAATTAATTATTTAAACTATTTTAAATAAGTATATAAATAAAACTTATATATTTAATTATATATTCTAAATTATTATAAATTATTAATAATTTTTATTAATCTAGGGTTAGTATAGATAAAAATTACTGTTAATTTATATTAACCTAATATTAATTAATTATATTAGTCCTATATTTATCTAGGGATACTTACCCTATTAGCCTATTGCAATAACTATAAGAGTTAGGTTATAATAATTATATATATAATATAAAAGATTATATAATAAAATAATATACCTTAATTACTTTTTCATAATTAAAAAAAAATTATAATAGTTATAATTTAGTTATAATAAATATATAATAAAATAATTAAATAAATAACTAAATTTATAATTAATAAAATTATAAATTTATAATTAAAAACTTTAAAAAAAAACTAAAGCTAAGTAAAATAAAATATAAACTAAATTAACTAAAGAATATTAAAAACCTTAAGCTAAGTAAAAATATTATGAAAATTATTAAAAAAGCTAATAAAGTAGTTTATTAAAGGTATATATAAAGGTTTTTTATAATTAATTCCTTTTAAATAATTAATCTTTTATATTTAGGAGAAATAATAATTTATATAAAAATAAATTTTAATTTTACTTTTAAATATATATATTATATAATTATATATAAAATTATATTTATTATTTAAAAAATTAATAAAATCATAATAATTAAATTAAAAAAAAACCTTATACTTTAGCCTTTGGATTATATTATTATGTAACTTAATTTAACAAAGGCCTTTCTAATTGAATTTAAAAGCTCTACAAGCCCCCTTTATACTAATTCCTAATTAAACTCTAGCCAATACCAATACCAATTCTGAACTTGGTTATATAAATCATATACCAATTCCTCAGCCACCCAAGTTGGGATAACTAAGCCTGAACTCTCTTGGTTATGGTCTTTGGTTTTGGTAGGCATTCGTATAGATATTCTCGACGGACTAAAAATCCAGTTCCTGGCGATATCATCATGAATGCTACTTGTAAAACTATTGACATGCATGTCAAAACTTAGAGGCTGATCGATATCAAAGCCTTGGAACAAAAGGTCAGCATCCAATGAGCCGCTTCTCATCTCTATGACATCAGTGAGGTATCCTTGTGCGACTGTTGCAAATGAAGCAATGTCGCGAATTGTGGCGGCTAATTCAAGAAGGCATCTATCTCCAGGGCTCTCTGCCCTGATAATCAACAGCGATGACCACAATACGTTTAAGATGGCCAACGCTCGTCTTAATACGTGCACCTGCGGACTGGATAAAATCCTATTACCGCGGCGCATGACTCTCATGCCTTCCACAATAGCTCGCATGGTAACGACCACATGGGGGAGATCGTTGTTATCAAGTTGCCGTGACAATATACGCCCACTTAGTAGTAAGTGTAACGCTTCGGCATATACATCCAGCAGGGCAAAGGATGAGCTATCCATGAATGAGACTCTGAGGATGGCGGGCAGCATCTTTCCCAGCACAAAAGCCAGTATGCTCTGATGTTTCATGCCTCTCCGAAGCATACGGACATCACGGGTAAGATTTCCATTTACTAGGGCGTGTTTGAAATTGTTGAACATGAGAAAAAACAATTCGTGAGTTGCCCTAGAATCCCCTTCTTCTATGCGAATGCCATACGAGAGCATACCTGCAATCTGAAGTTGGACGTCTTGAATAGGCGGAGAGTATACCGCGCTGACCTGGAGAAAGAAGTTGTCAATCGTGCAAATATCTGACCCGTGCGCCTTGATCGATGATACAATGTGCTGGACGAAGGTAACAAACCGCTGATGTTGTGAAGTGTCTCCGTACACCAAGCTCAAGTCATTGCGCATCTGTTTCATCACATGCTTGAGTGTTTTGGAGTATTCTAGATCAAGAGCGCGCCTAAGTCTGGAATCTGCGCGGCGAATGTTTTTGCGCATCGATGCAACGGCAAACTCAAATAAGAGTAGATTTGATTTGTAACTCGGTTGAGCTCTCGAGTCGGCCATCTTGGGAGGAGCGAAGCCTTCAGCATAGCAATGGTGTTGTATGCCGAAGAGACCTTCGCACTTCAAATATTTGAGGGGCGTGACCAATGATAGAGTCCATACCTCAAATATGTTGAAGTCAACGCCAGAAAAATCATCGAATCTGTGCTCCAAGAGCGATGATATGAACATCGTAAAATGCTGCCTATGTGGGGGATCCATTGTGTGTAATTGGTCCGGGAACAGGCACCATTTGCCAAGCTTGAACAGGTCGGATATTGTCAAAAAGCCGCCATTAATGAAGCCTATGCCCATTCTTGCCGATAATACGATAATCTGTCTGATACACCAAGCCATATCAGCTGTAGCTGCCCTCGTGAGGCTGATCGTTTTTGTCGGAAGTGATAAGACGCATTTAGCCATTGAGAAATAAGTGCAAGAAATGTCTTGCTCTAGAATCAAGAAAGCATCGTCTCCTTGGGCAGAGTCTAAAATTTGGCTTTCACTCTGCAGACTCTGCTGGCTCTCTTTGAACTTTTCGACAGCGGATAAAAATACGTCTAAAATAGTCAAGGCTACACGCAGTATAGACCAGTCTAATTCGGGGGACGGCGCCGTGAAGTATTTGAAAAGCTGCTGTAGATGAAGAGTGTTTAAGCAGTATGTTGCCGCCTCTAAATCTGGAGCGTATCTTAACACATCCAATGATGCTGTCAATGATAGATGAAGAACGTCCATCACAGCTGCCTTGTTCTTGGATATTGCGGTCTCAACAGCATTCTGAGTGACAAAAGTACTCTTATCCTTGGATAAGGTTAGATACTGTTGATTGATATCATTTTCAATATCACCGAATTGCACCAACATCTGCTGGAAGAAAGTATTTCTCCATTTGTTGAAAGGGCTAAATGACGCCTTTGTCTCACCAGAAGAAACGATAAATCGCGAAAGTTGAGCCCATGATCTAATGTTGATTAAGCATGCCTCTTTATGAGAACTAGCAGGAGTAATAAGTCCTTCAATGAGAACCACTGAAGGCCTGGTATCGGGTGGTGCCGCCCAGAACAGAGTAGCAATGAGATCATGGTGATTTCTCAAAGCAGCCAAGTCCCGCTCATGAATGCTATGTTCCTTGAGATATAATCGACTATGATTTGGTATTGTTCGAGTTATCAGATTGCGTATGTCCTTCTCCGAGCCAAATTTTTCAAGCTTTTTAATGCTTATGGCAAGCAGTTTCAGAAATATATGAAAGCAGTAGTCGTCCTCCTCAACCTCAAGAACTGGTCCATCGGCTAGATTCTCCAGGAATTGCGGTGACCTATAGACTTCTTCATTCCTGAGATGCGCAAGCCTCCTTGAACCAAAGAAGTCAAAGATAACACCAATTACCGACGTGCTACGAAGCCAACCCCATTGTTGAACAAGATAGTGGCATCGCGAAATAAGAGCCCGGCAGTAGCTATTGAAGCTCGCGGCCTGCTGATCATTCTCCTGGTACAGCTGGAAGACGCGACGGATAAGCTTCTGAGGCATTGACCACCCCTCGTTTCCCGTCTTGTGTTGTTTCTCAGCCACTACTTTCCCAGTGTCGTCAAACTCGAAGAGCGGGAGGAGGGTGAATATTATCTCCCAGACATTTTCAAATTCACGAGCGTCTGTGCTGGAGAGAACTTCTGGCTTTAAGACAACCGTTTCTAATACATTCCAGAAAGAAACTTGTCGTGAGCCTACATGCTCAAAGGATTTGATCAGCATAGTCCATGAATGCATTTCGACGGCACTTTCCCCTAACATGCGGCCACTGCAATGGAGTTGACTGAATTCTTTATAAATTTGCTTGATTTGATTGATACCGCAGCGGAGAAGGACCGAAATCATCAACTTTGCCGATAATAACATCGTCTGTTCTGCAGTAGGAAGCTCATCCATGAGCTGTGCTGTGGTTTGACAATGCTTTACCATCATGGAGGACATCAGAAATACTCTATCCAGTATTTTCAGAAGAAGTTGACGATTCGCGGCATGGTTAAATGAAGCCTGCCCGAGCCTGATGATGACTCGATTGATGAAGCCCTGGAAAACTTCTTGTAGTCGCGGTATAAGAGGGGGAATTTGAGATTCCAATGTCACTGGATCGAGGATATCTCTTACGTATTCCAAAGCAGAATGGACAGCATCAATAACGTGAAGGCCGTCGCAGAGGCCCCCCTCCTGACCATCTTCCAGTTGCTCAGCGATTAAGTCAAATAGAATTCCAATCTCAGATGATACTTTAGGATTCCAGGAGCTCCAAATAAAAATTTGATTATTGAGTCTGACCGAGATTTGTCTGTCAAGGTTGGATAATCCCATACGTGAGTCTTCGATCAGGAAGGCCTTTAGAGTGCCACTGCCAAGTATTGTTGATTTGTGAAGCTGGACTTCAGGAATGAGAGGAAATATCTCGAAATGATGGGTGTATCGGGTACCATAGGGGCCTAAGCCATAGAGCTTGCTCTTTTCAGAAGGAACATCATTGATTAAAATAGGAGCATCCACTGGAAGGGGATCTGTAGCATGGGTATATTGAGGTACTGTGACATCGATTCGACGAGGCCTGGTGCTCTTTCGAGGCCTTATTCGCCTTGCCTTTTGCTCTTGTTCCTGGAATATACGCGGCGGCGTGTATTCTGTGATGCTACATTCCGCGGCACCATATGTAGGGGCCAAGGTGTTATTAGCTTCGGCCAGCTGCCAGGCAAATTTTTTTTGCGTTTGCTTGTTGAAAATACGATCTAGAGCCCTCTTCCTTGATCGAAACGAAACGATGCCTCCCCCAGTTCTCTCATCGGCTTCTAGCTGAGCTTCCCTTGAGGCAGGCGAAGGCCGATTGGCGTTGTCGCCTAATGTAGATGTGGAGGTTTTGTTGGTGTTGTTATGCGATTGGTTTCGTCGGTAGCCAATAGTGCCACTATCACCGTGATACTTGACAAATTTGCGGGAAATGCTTCTGAATGTACCGAATGTGATCCTGGAAGCTGACTTCCCCTTTGAAAGGTGTTGATCTGTATTTGTCCTCTGACGTCGTCTTCGGTTGGACTTGCTTGCTGCCGATACTGAAGGCCGCTGTGCAATCAACCCTGACTTCCACTTCTCCATAACCGACATAGCATCTATCTGGTCTTGCCTAGTAGCCAATCTGATTGTTTTTTGCTGTACGCTACTACGTCCTAGATTCAAGGTTTGTTTAGCAGAGCGTGCAGCAATGCGTATGAATCTAGGAGCATCCGGCTCTATCGTATCAAGGATACCAAGGAGAGGGGATGTGAAAGATGGTCTTGGCTTGCTGGTTGAGTTCCCATAGTTATTGTCCGACGACAAAGAGTCATCTGAGAAATGATCGACGGTTAATGATCTAGTTAATTCGTCCTTTTCAGAATGAAAAAATCCGGTAATAGTCTGCTGTCTTGGACGAGACCGCGTAAATTGACTCCGGGATCCGCTTGACACCTTGGCTCGTTTCCTGTTTCTTTTTGAATTCCTGGGAAGTTGGAGCTGACGCTTGCTGCCAATGACCATGGGGGCTATACGGTCTTCTTCCAGAGCCGAGTGCTCGTCAGCTTCATCATTCCCGTGCTCTAGAGGATGCGAGAATGATATCCTAGATTGATGCTCAGATAAATCATCTGCCGTATACCGGACTGGACTCTTTTCACCAAGTTCCATCGGAACATCGTTCAAAGCAGTGGAATCAGGAGCTACTTTCTTGGTAATAGCTATTCCCCGCTGTTGTTGATTGGGAAACCGATGCTGTAGTTTCTTCTTGACAACGTGGTGAGAACTCTTTTCACTCGTTTGCTGATCTAGTCGAAGCCAGGAAGCAGGAAGGACACCCCGAATACGACGCCTGAATTCAGTGACCGTTTGGTGTACATCACCCCCTGCTTCACTCGTAGTCTCTGACGTTTCTCGTTTCCTTTGTTGGCCATATCCATTTTGACTGCCGAGCTCCTGAGACGATACTGAGATCACAGAAACAGGATCTGGAAGTTCAGGGGACGATGCTGGAGAATAGTTTTGCTGATCAATGACTTCATCAGGCGCAATCTGCTGAGCATTTGAATCTGGCCATTTTATAGAAGGGCTGGGAGACCTTGATATTCGACCAACGACAAAGTTGGGTTCCGGCGAATCACTATAGATAATGCCTCGCCTCTTGATTCTCTGGGCCAAGGGTTGGATTTGAGACGCTTGTCGCATCCTCTTGTTCGTCCTCCCGGTCTGCAAATTCCGTTTCAGGAGCTGACTCAAGTCTGGTAAGTCTTGGTCGAAGGCATCATCATCGACTGCATTCGTCGGCGAGCTAGCTGAACTGTTGCTCGCAGCTTGGCCATTACGTTGGGGAGCCTTCGACCAAAGTGGATTAATATCTGGCGTATGACGCTCTCGCAGGGAGGCAGTGAACCTGCTAGCCTCTGTGTTGTTGGATGCTGGCGGCAGATCATCATTTTGGCTATCCAGGTTAAAATCTCCATCCTGTGATGCTCTTGGTAGCAGGCCCTTTTCCGTACCAACTACCATCTTCACAGGTATAAGTCCGTGCTGCCTAAAATCATTGCTATGACGCGCAAGGTCAATAGCGTATGGATGTTCTTGGATCAGTGTTCGAGGCCGCAAGGATCGTCTGTGTCCGGCCGTGGCCACTGCCCCTTCCCAGTTCGTAGCATAGTGGTGAACATCATCACCTCCAGATATCGCCGGTCTTTTATGGGAAGTCGAAAGCGTTGAGGCCAAGTCGTTATTCCCCGAGGAAGTTGCATCTGCGACTCCAGAGCTACTGATGTCCTCGGTGTTCTGGCTGCTGCGAGAAGCTACCTCGTTAAATGTAGGTACGAGAAAGGGAGAGCTTGTCTGTGGATTGTTCAGAGGGAATGGTTGTACCTGGTTCTGAGAGATATCTTCGGCTAAGGTAAACGGGATGGTGGTAGTCTCAGGCTCAGGCTTTTCTCGTAAACTTGGCCTCGGCGATAATGGAAGGGCCTCCGGAATGGGGGTGTCGGCTTGGCCATCATCGTCAGATTCAGGGACATCCCAAATACTTTCTGCGTATTGGGCTTTGGAAACGGAGGTTATGACTGGCGTCTGCGTGGGTGATAGAGGTAATTCATCATCGAGAAAGTAATCACCTTCATCTTCGGAATCTGGTATCACTCCAAGCTCCCTCCAGTTAGACATTGTCCGTGTCCATGATGCTGGTTGAAGTTAACGCTGGGTCGATAACGCGTAAAGAGCTACACGCTTTACGCGCCCCGCCAAGCAGTCCATCCAGGTACGTACAGTATCAGAATAATACGCACACTGAGTTTGCCTCGTTTAGGCCCCACCCTACAAACGACTTCATGATACCAGTTCGTCGACGCTGAACACTGCGGTAACTAGGTGCAATATACGAGCACGAGTATATATTCCATACGACTCTTCATTTAACCTTCTTTCCAATGAGTATTTCATTTCCCTCCGATATACTTGATGGTATTCGAATACATTCCTAAGGCCAGATACGAAATACTGGTAGCCAGACCTACCTGCTCTCTAATTGCTTGATGGTGAGGTTTGTAAGGAACCCTTCGCCAGCTACTCAATTGGATGGGGATGGGGACTGCTGGAATCTTGCCAATGGTTCCGCTGACCGTCAGGCTATCGACACGCATTCCACGCGCCATACATACGTCTGCCATCCACTTAAACAACCGCAGTGGAGGAAATGGCGTCCAACCCGCTGAGGACGCAATAGATAACAATGACGAGACCGAACATCAACCCGGTACAGAAACATCTGGCGGGCGCTGGAGAGGCAATGCAACGGGCTCTATGAGAGCACGCCAGCAACGGAGGAGACAGGTTTCTGCTTTGCCACCGGTTGAACTACATCAGAGCTTTCTTCAAAACAACGTATCCCATTATTCACCCCAAGAACCACCACGACTGCCCATTGCGCTGGCAGAAGATGCAAAACACCCAAAAGTATCCCCGCTTTCGATTGACCAAGGGCCGTCCATAAAACAAAAGTCGGAAGCCCTGGAGACATATTTTGAGGCGGCGTTGAAACACCTCTTGGCTCGGGGCCATGAACTCGCTGTGGATTTGGAAAAATCTCGTTTAGACAAGGATGATCGAAGATGGGAATCTCCAGAGATCATAGCACGAGCAATCCGGGTCGGGGATATGACCGTTGACTCGGCTATGCATTTGATCAATGCTATATACCCTACTCGAGTATCCGAATATTCTTACAAAGTGCGACCCTTTTGGTGGTCTCACGTCCCTAAAATTCTTAACAGCGGCCTGCCGGGCCATCGCGACCAGCTCTCATCCCTTGTGGCTTCTTTGGACGATCAGCTCGATTTTGCTGAACAATATGAATATCCCCTGCCCCATGTTATCGCCGACCTCCCCGTTGACACGTTCATCGCTCTGCGAAAATTGGTAGCTCGCGAGTTGCTCGCATCACCACCGCCAACGTTCGATTATAAAACCAGCAAGAGACCAATTACAATTCTTGCTGTATCAGGATATGGAGGCAAGTCGATTTCGGAAGCGGTCGGGAAGTACTTCGCACACTACAGCGGCGCAGACTTGATCCAATTGGATGCGTATGATCTCTCGGAGCTTGTGGGTGATTATTTGGGTCAAAATTGGGCCTTTTCGCGGGGCCCTCTTTCAATGTTGGGATTCAGGGCTGCCGAATTGAATGGCAAAACCGCAGGTGGTCGGGATGAGAGGCCACTTGAGAGCCAGGATGACGACTCCGATGCGGACGTTGGAATTACCACGAGTAATTCAAGCTCATCGACTGTGGTAGAAGAGCTCCAGAAGTTACGCCAGGGAGAGTACGAGAGTTTCAGCAAATGGGACAACCTGAAGATTGATAAAATATTGGACCAAATTATTCGATCGGCTAGCCTTGGATCTCCTCAGTCTCGCACTCGACCAGTATTGATCCATCTTCAGGACATTATTGAATTGGGCATGACGATTGAGGGCTCTCTGCTGATTAGCAGATTGCGAGCTCTCGCGGACATTGCCTGGCAGCAAGGGTTGCAAATCGCTATCCTCGGGTCCTCATCATGTGAACAACACTCAGAAGAATACTTGAATACGATCAGGGAATTTGCTGCTAACGACTTTGTCATCACCCGCCACGTCCAACCAGATTATGTTGAGCGGTATAATACGCCGAAGGGAAATGTTCGAACTCAAATACCATTCCACCTGCAAAAGGCTGATTACCTTGTTGAGAATGTTAACAACATTACACGCATGCTGAGAGCTCTGGATCCTGAATCATCGTCGGAAGTTTCTGGCCTGTCACTTGAATCCATTTTAACCTATCTGCGTTCTTCAAACCCGAAATTTTCGATGTTACAGACTTCGATTCTTCCCGCACCCGAAATTTATCACTTAGCATGTGCCTTCAAATCACAAGGTAAGGCTGGTGCTAATAGCTCGCAATTAGGCTTTCAAGAGCGCTTTAGCCTGGGCCGTCTCCAGCAGTGGCGTGGCGATAATCTCCTCAACGAAGATCGTGCTGAAGGAGATGTTTTCAATGGAACTCCTTCGGCTAGTGATGACTCTACTACTATGGAAGGCCGTGCTACCTTGAAGTTGAATGAATACGAGAAGCGAATAGCTTCTGGTCAGATAAATCGCGAGAATCTTCGAACAACGTTTTCAGACGTTCATGCTCCGCCCGAAACTATATCTGCTTTGAAGCTCCTTACCTCACTTTCTCTCGTGAGGCCGGATGCATTCTCATATGGTGTATTAGCGCAAGATAAGATTTCAGGTTGTCTCCTATATGGACCACCTGGAACAGGTAAAACTATGTTGGCAAAGGCAGTTGCAAAGGAAAGCGGCGCAAACATGCTTGAAGTTAGCGGCGCATCGATCAATGACAAATGGGTTGGGGAAAGTGAAAAGCTCATTCGCGCAGTCTTTACCTTGGCCAAAAAATTGACTCCGTGTGTCGTTTTTATCGACGAGGCAGATTCACTGTTGGCTAGTCGAAGCATGTTCACCAACCGGGCATCTCACCGCGAACATATCAACCAGTTCCTCAAGGAGTGGGACGGGATGGAAGAGACAAGCGCCTTCATAATGGTTGCCACCAATCGGCCTTTTGATTTGGATGACGCCGTCTTGCGGCGATTACCGCGCAAAATTCTCGTTGATCTTCCTCTTGAGGATGACCGGCTGGCGATTTTAAAATTACAACTCAAAGGCGAGATACTGGATGATTCTGTATCATTGGATGAGTATGCAAAACGAACTCCTTACTACTCAGGATCGGACCTTAAAAACATGTGTGTCGCTGCAGCAATGGCTGCGGTGGAAGAAGAAAATGAAGCTGCGGCCAAACACAAAGGCCCTCACCCCTTTCAATACCCTGAAAGACGAATTCTTCAGAAGATTCATTTCGAAAAGGCCTTGAAAAGTATTCCTGCAAGTATCAACGAAGATATGGTATCTCTAAAACTAATCCGCAAATTCGATGAGGAATACGGAAATAGAAAAAGAAGTGCCACTAAGTCAAATATGGGCTTTGGGTTTGCGGAGGATAAGCGCCATATCAAACGATGATTGACGACCTATCTAATCGCAACGAGTTCAGCATCTGTTACGGAGCAATAACAAAAACATGAATCTTGTAAATGCTTGGGGGCCTTCAGAGACGTTGTCAGATCTCAGTTGAATCTAAATTTTAGAATTGATGTACATACATTATTATGTCCAGCCAGACTTGATCTGTCAAGTATACGGCAGGACGGTAAAAGTACCTGGGATCAGAACCACCAACTCTCATCACCCAAAGCACTTGTGTGTAGATATTGGTGTCTGGCATCCTCAAGCATACTTAGACCTGGGCTATTGGTCCTAGGTCGCAAGGTAAAGGAAGTGGAGTTCGTTATGTGCTCTCCGTCGATATTTGGACACCCTCCTCGCCTAGTGCTCTAGAATAAGTGTCCTGTGCTCGCCGTAGTGCATCCAGCGTCGGCTGCATTATCTTGCCAACGACATCGCGACCACCGCCGACCATATCTGGCTTCCATCGAATCTTTTTCCCTGTGCGTTCGAAGTGACTACGAATCTCCTGCTTCCGCTTTTGAATGGCACTCTCTCTTTCAACCTCAGCCTCGTCAGCCACAGCTTGAATACGTGCCATGGATCTCGCCAGTGATTCAGCCAAGTATTGTACCTCTATGGCACGGTCAGGGTCGCCGGAAAGAAAGCCGTCCCAGAACTGATGAAGAAACTCAATCGTTGTAGCATGCGTAAGAGCACACTTGTCGGAGATCGTAGTAGGTATTCCCATTGGAGATGTATCATCCGAGGCGCGTCCATATTTTTGAGAACGCTGTTGTTGTATGCCAGCCATGACATCCTTCTCTGCTTCTTTAATTGCGTCACGAGTAGCGTTGAGTCCAGATTTTGACTCGTTGTCGCTGTCACTATCTATGTCGAGGTCTATGTTGATTTCCAGTCCAGTGTCCCCAATCTTATCAGGCCCGGCCGTGTGCAAATTTCTCATTTTGGCGAGAACATCTTCAGGCCGTTGACTGCCAAGAACATCTCCTCCTCTTTGGGCAGGGGAATCCTTCGACGAAAAAAAGTTATTCCTCTCTTTGATACTCAGCATAATGCGCTGTTCTTCGCCATCTCCTTTTAGGTCGCGTAGAGTTAGCTCTCGAGATGTATTATAGAGTCCCTGAGCATCATATGCCGTGTTATCCGAGGGAGGAACATTTGCCATAATCTTTTCGCTCAGACTGTTAAGTGTCCTAACGATAGGGATATTTGCTCGAGGCCGCATTTCGACATCCTTGGCGTTGCCGCCTTTGAATCCTCCTTGGTTCTCTTCATTGCCCTCAATGTCAATTATATGAGGGACTGGCTGGGTCGTAACCTTGGAATGAGCATCTTGCATATTGCCATCGAGATTGTACTTGTCAAAGATAGCATCGGCAGGGTCATTATCAGTGACGCGCTCCCCCTTAAGCTTCTTAGCAAGTTTGCTGAGGAAGAATCGCGACCAGAATTCCGCTTCCGTTAGTCTCGGTACATTTTCATTGTATATTCGTTTAAGTAATGGATGTTGGGCAAATATCATTTGAACTTGCTCCACGCTGATGTTCAGTTTCAACTCCCCATCCACGGTTCGAGGTTTAACAGTCGAAAGGACGTTGTATGCGCCTTTTTTTTGGTTTGTTTCGATGGCATGGGCTCTTAATAAGTTTATCCTCATGGACCAGAACTGGGAGTTGAAAGCAGCAGTAGTCATTGAATCTGGCTTAGTCGACATGGCGCTCACGTAGGTTTCGTGCAAACTCCTGTCTTTCTTCATGAGAGATTGCTGTAGCTCAATATTCATCTTCAATTGACTATCATCAAACCATTTTGGAGGTACCGCTTGTGCGTTCGCACCACCCGAGGATACCAGCGTGGCAGAGCTCCCTGTTCCCTCTCCATTTGCAACAGGTGTTGAGGTAGCAGTCACCAGCTTAGATACGTTTGCATCGCCATTCCGTAGATCGGCCAACAATCGCGAGAGCAGATCTTTGACAGATTGAGCTTCTGCCTTAGCTTCTGGAGTATTGAAATGAAACAGGTAGGTGATGGGGTCGCTTGCGTTTTCGGACTTCTCGAATATCTTAAGCATCACTTTGGGAGAGCTGTCGGGAGTTTGCTGAAGATCTGACAGAGAGTTAGCGGCAGTTCTCATCACCAGAAGACATGCCACAGAGGATGATTACTGGTGATGTTGGTAACTGGCAGCGAAACAGTTGCTGGGCCTCCCGAAATTGGCGTCCATGTTATGGCTTTATGATCAGTCGTGAACGATAGGATGCCCTCTTTTTTCTTGAAGAGAGTGTGGCCCGTTGGGCTCGCCATGGTGCTTCTGTTTCGCGGGTAGGATAATTGATGCAATCTGGGGAGTTGACGCAAGAATTAACGCCTCCGACTTTGGCATTAATTTATATGGGTTGCATGAGCATCTCAAGGTAAATTCGCTGCGTCACAGAATGGCACAAGCTGATATGCGGCAGTAGGGATGCTGTGGACCCTATCAATACCTCTAGTGCACGATAGGGACAGTGCGATGTGGAAATCTGCGAAGGTGAATTAGCAGACACCGTTCTACTAAAGAAGCAATTAGACATCACAGCAATATAACACACACACACACACACACACACACATATATATATATATACACGCCTTATATTATGAATATATGCATATATATTTCAATACGCATTTTTCACAATTTGCAATAATATTTGCTAAATCAGTGTTTTTTTTTAACTAAAAAAATAACATTATATTGTTGCTTATATTTATTTAAAAGTACCAGTATATATAGATTTAAAGTGCGTATAAGTTTACAAACATATATCCCTTCTTCTTTTAAGAAAAAGAAAAAAAGTGTATTACTTTTATAAATACATAGCTTATAAAAGAATGTTCCTAAGCATTTGTATTTCTGCGCTATTCCCTCTTTAACCCGGCGCCTCCCTTCTGCTTACCAACCTGTGGGGCAACCGATTTACTTGCGTAGGTTCCCATACCTCTCCTAATCCACACAAGACAATCCACCACGACTCATTAATTACGATTGCTGTACACCATAGATTGTTCCCACGGGCCCTGTTAACCAGCTTGTTTCTTCACGAACCGGATTGTTCTGGAGTATTGTTTGTTTTCGCTCGGTTAAGAACGGCGTTATTGGCCTCGAAGCCTGAACTTACTCAACATCCAAGTGTTTTCTCCTATGCGCCCGCGCTTAGCAGTCTTGCTACACTCAATCTTTGAAGAGAGCCCACTGCTACCTATCTTCATCACAGCACCGGCATAAATTAAAGTCTTGGCAGGTTTTGCCTTAACGAACTGTCTCTTCCGATCAAACTCTTACGCGACATCTAACCTGTCTACCGTCTCATCTTCATCTGACTGGCAAGCACCGCCGCGCCCTCTGATTGAACCAGCCGATCCCATATCGCACATCAAACGGTACCAACCAAAACGTCAAGACTCGGAATATTTGAAGTTGGCAAAAATCGCTCTTCCGTCAAAAGCAAGGCTGTCGACGCACATCTTCCGTGGGGTTCTGCAGTTGAGGGTTGCCGCAGTCCCTCGACCCTGCTGCGGAAGCCTAATATCTCCCTTTTTGTACGATATGTGGTAGGTGCGATTTTCCCCGGCAATATGCATTCATCAGACGAACATACCAGGGACAAACTCTCCTGTAGTTAGATCTATGGTTAACCAAATATCTTTGGTGCCCCGCTTTATGATATCACACTGCTTTACCCTTTCCTATCTTTCTTTCTTTTTTTTTGTCAGTTGCGATTGCCCTCAACCTGGATATTTACCTATTACCCCACATTCATATTCCCTATTATCATTACTCTGTTAAATGTTTACCTGCTAATAAGTTGTACGTTTAACGCTGAAGCAGAACAGTGAATGATAATGTCTCCTGATGCCGTGTCGTTGTTATTTTCCGATCGGCCTATTCGGCCCCTGCCGAAGCGTCGACTTCGAGAGAGACTATCACCGGAGGTTGCCAACTCGATCAAATATCCCTCCTATATCCATGACCACGTTCCTCTTTTCTATTATCCAACCTATACCACCAGAGATGATAATGGAACATCGACCTTGACAACAATTGGCTCCGCTGCTCAACACCACCGTGATGATTCCAAGCGGAACTCTACGTTACGACGGAATGGAGCTGCAATGACGACCGTAATCAACGACGAATTGCGAGGATCCCTCGTAATGGGATCTTCATCAAAAATCCAGGGAATGGTCATACAGTCTTCAGCGACATTGGACCCGCTTCGCCAATCGATTGAATTACCACTACTCGCTTCCACTGCTTCCTCAGTGGATGGCTATGAGTCTTTCGAAAACACCAACAACAAGAAGAAGCGGAAAATTCCCACCACTGGAGACTCATTAGCGAATACTAGTCTTTCTTTGACCAGCGAAGCCAACACATTGTCGAACTCTATACGACCTCGATCACCAGTGAACGAAGTGCTCAGTAATAGAGCACAGGTACCCCCAGCAGGCCTGTCGGGAAATAGTTCCCATGTGACAGGCAGTCAAGGGTTGTCTGGTTCTGGCAGAGGGAGACTTGGACGGTCAAGAAATGGACGTAGCCCCTTACGAGCTTTGTCAGACGGAAGCAACGCCTGGTCGAACCGTTCAAAAGCTGGTTCGTCCCAGTGGGCGTCGTCTGGTATGTCTCTTTGGTTCCTCTATGAGCACACATAGGCGCGGCAAGCTGTGCGTAGGCTGACAAGTTCGCTTATAGGTCAAACTGGGAGTGGTATTATATCTAACGCGATTGCAACTGCTGAGAAGGTACCTCTACAGGGACAGGAGAATGGAAGTCTCTTGCAGCCGCGCATGACCACATATAAGGAAATGCCTGCTTCAACGCAATTTACATTCACTTGTGAATCGCAAACACCTGGGGCTATACAGTGGCCTGGTGAGTGTCTCTGGCCTCGGTCAACGTTGTCGTATTCTAATCATCTTCAAGGTCGTTCTGTTGGCCACGGCGCCCCAGCCCAGTCGTTACAACACTTACCAACTGTCGCTCCTCAAAACCCCAGCCTGCACCAGAGTGGTTCATCCAAGCAAGCCAATAAGCTTCCCGGTGGCTCTGCTAGGAAAACCCGCAGTCGCTTAGAGAGGGAGCTTGTCATGGCTGCGCGTACTCGACGGCAGATTGCGACAGAGAACTATTATAACAGCCTGCCGGACTCGACGGAGATCTGGATTTGCGAGTTTTGCGAGTATGAGCGTATTTTTGGCGAACCTCCCCGTACTCTTATTCGAGATTACGAAATCAAGGATCGTCGACATCGGCAGGAAGAAGCAGATCGAAAGCGTTTACTAGAAAAGGCCAAAGCAAGAAGCAGGAAGGGGAAGAAAACCAGCAAAGTAGCTACGAAAGGCAGTCATACAGTCGAGCATATCTCGGATCAATCCCACGCAGCAGCTCGACCTGCTGATATTTCCCCCGCCCCGACTAATGAAAGAGGTCGCTCGACCCATTCCGACGACGGATATGAAGACGACTACGAAGATGATTATTCAGATGCACCACCTAGACACATGGCGAACGTTGCGAGTGCCCATGCAGATCCTCTACCTCCCCCTCGAGCTAAAACGTAGGTTTTGGTCAGCTACACGAGCGGCAGGATTTGGCTAAGCAGTTATTCTTGAGCAATGATTATCATTTATGTGCATCGTACACACGTCATGATGACCCCCTATAACATGCGATCAATAAAATCGGACGTGGTGTCTAGGCTATATGTTTTTTTGTCCTCTGGGGGCTCTATATCGGGTTTTGCATGTGATATTACTTAACCCCTCCGACTAGGCCCATAATCAAGCATTCGTCAGACCCCAGGCGGCGATGATTACTCAGAAACGTCCTTCTAACCAGCTACTCGTCACTCTGCCCTTCCATAGCTGGAAACTGTGTTCTATCATGGAAGCTAATCTGGAAGCTGCCTATGCTTCAGTTCGTTTGACACCACGAAACTGAAAGGCCAACTTGGGTAGCTGACATTTGTACGGTATAATCTCTGTAAGGCAGCGAAACTGCCTGGCTGTATACTTTTGGTAATTCCGTGGGTCACATCTCATGGCTCTTGTGAAAGAAGAGGAGACAATTGCTATCCTCTTAGTGGGGGATGCAAAGTAATCTCCCATTCCTAAATCTCATCTAAAAGAACACTGATGGGCATGTGTGTCATCGGGTCTAGCTCGGTTAGTACTGTGGGGATGGATTTTCAAGCATTGGAGGGGCATTTCATCCCACCTCTTTGAACCGCTACACATTGAAACCGGATGCAGTCCCTCAAGAGCCTCTTCCACAGTGAGCTGGCAGGGATATTCCTGCCCTAATAGGCTCAGATATGGCCTCTGCTAAAATTGTTCAGTTGCAATCCCTAAAACCCGATCTCCACGAGCGTGCCTGGGTATCGATACCGCATCCGAATCTTCCTCTGATTGCAACCGCGCACGGAAAGAATGTCACCGTCTTCTCCCTATCCACACTTTCTTTACACAGCGTTTTAGCCGATGGCCACTCACGATCCGTCCGGAGCGTGTCATGGAAACCCAACCTGCCGCCGCATAATCTATGCCTCATCACAGGCAGTTTCGATTCTTCCGCTGGCGTGTGGCGCTGGGCCAACGGGGGTGACGAGGGCGATGATGATTCCGCCGATGGCCTTGGCAGGGATATGACGAGAGGGCCGGGGAATGAAGATTCTGCCAAGACTGGCGACTGGGACTACAACCTTGTGCTTGAGGGCCATGACTCGGAAGTCAAAGGCTGCGCCTTTTCTCCATCCGGCGCTTACCTCGCAACTTGCTCGCGTGACAAATCTATTTGGATTTGGGAAGACATAGCCAGTGCTGAGTCTGAGGACGACTGGGAAACCATTGCGGTTCTCAACGAGCACGAGGGAGATGTAAAAGCCGTAGCCTGGTGTCCCGACGTACCTGGGCGCAACAATGTTGGGCAGCGCTATTACAGCGTCGACGTACTCGCCAGCGCCAGTTATGATAACACAGCACGCATCTGGCGCGAAGACTCTGATGGGGAGTGGGTCTGCGTCGCTGTCCTACAGGGACACCAGGGAACGGTTTGGGGAGTAGAATGGGAGCCACGGCCAAAGAATGATGAATTTCCTAGACTCATGACATTTTCGGCCGACGGAACGATCCGTGTGTGGACGCTTGAGCAAGGGAAAGACGGTACCGATGCAGATGGCTCAACAATACCTCAAGATCGGCCAGGTGGCATACCAAGCACGATGAGAAGGTCTTTTAGAGAACAGTGGAATTGCACAGCCGTGCTGCCCAAAGTACACGACAAGGACGTATATTCGGTTACATGGAGCGCTGATTCTGGCCTTGTAGCCAGCACCGGGAGTGATGGCATCGTCGCTTTGTACAAAGAAGACAGCGATGTTGTCTCAAACTTCCAGTCTGCCCCCGAAGATAATGCTCCTAATGACTCTGCACGCTCAAATCACGATGGTTCTACTGTCAGTGGTCCACAGTGGCAGCTTCTGACCACGGTTCCCAACGCCCATGGCCCCTACGAGATTAACCATATCACCTGGTGTAAGAGACACGATGCGGGTTCGACGAGAAGAGGTGAGGAGGAAATGCTAGTCACCACAGGCGATGACGGAGTAGTCCAATCATGGCAAGTGGATGTGAAATCTCCATAGCCGACAGAGGTGCTCACTATAGAATTTGGCATAATAAAAAACATAGAGAGTACTCTGGGACATGTGACATTGACTGCGTGATACATGTAACCTTAGTTGTATCATGCGTCTTGTTAAGGTGTCTTGATTTGTTTCCATATGACTACCTAAATAATTTAAAAAGAAAATAACTCGATAATATTTATGACACGCAGGATGAGATCCTTTGACTTGGTACCCAATTTGAAATAATTGTTCTATCGATATAATGGCGATGGTATACAACGATAGCCGCTCTCCATGTCCCACTTTAAGTAGCGTACTCTGCAAGTAGTACCTGTCGCCTAAAGTGGAGGGACCTTGCCTTAGTACCTGTAGCTACCAACAGCTCTTTTGACCGTGCTGCACTGGCCCTGCTGCCTCCTCGTCTTCTTGTACTTGTACATGATATGTCGCATCTTGGATACCGACATCGTATCCCTGTCAGATATTCACAAGCTTCAGCGCCCGCATTTCCTTCTAGCGGACCGCGCTCCGTCTATGTTTCTTCCCTCGACCCATATCTATTGGCGCGACGCTTCGAGGCACCATCGACGTCATCTTCCCCAGCGATAGAGCCCACGAGTGGCCTCACTCCCCAAACATCTCCTTGAAGCAACTCGTGCTTGACGACGATGGCGACCCCTACGCTCAACTTCATTACGTTCAACCAAGACCATAGCTGCCTTGCTGTTGGTAAATACTTTGGCCCAGCTACCGGGCGATGGCCCCTCTTCTGACTACGCTGGCATCGCGGACTAACGGATTGTTGCAAGGCACATCCAAAGGCTTTGGCATCTATCACACCGATCCGTTCTCGCGCATATTCAGCAGTGATGACGGTAATATCGCCATCATCGAAATGTTGTTCTCAACCTCCCTAGTCGCCCTCATTCTTTCTCCTCGCCATCTCATAATTCAAAACACCAAGGTAGGTGCCTAGCAGCAAACTAACCAGATTGACGTGTTGCTCATTGCTGCAACTGCAGAGGGCTTCGGTCATATGCGAACTGACCTTTCCATCCGCCGTCCTGGCCGTACGACTAAATCGCAAGCGGCTGGCCGTTGTCCTCGAGGAGGAGATATACCTCTACGACATCAGCAACATGAGCCTTCTCTACACCATCCCCACCTCCCCGAACCCATCGGCCATATGCGCGCTATCAGCATCCTCCGAGAATTGCTTCATCGCATATCCGCTTCCCAAACCGAGAGAAGAATCCGATAGCAGGCGGCCCCCTCATGCTCCACCACAGTCGGCATATGTTGCTCCTACCTCGGGCGAGGTTCTCATGTTTGACACCTTGACGCTCAAAGCTGTTAACGTTATAGAAGCTCATCGCTCGCCGCTATCTTGTATCAGTCTCAATAGCGAAGGCACGATGTTGGCAACTGCAAGCGAGACGGGTACCATCATTCGTATATTTTCAGTGCCTCGAGGCCAGAAGCTCTATCAGTTCCGGCGGGGGACATATCCTTCAACCATATACAGCATGTCCTTCAACCTCAGCTCAACGCTCCTTTGCGTCTCCTCCGCGTCAGATACAGTACACATATTTCGACTTAGTCCTCCGCCTGGGCATACCACCCCGGCAGGTGCCCCAATTGAATCCCTAGGTTCTCCGAGACAAGATCGGTGGTCCCGAGCGAGAAGCCACGACGGTGCAGATTCACCCAGTAATAGCACAACTGAATCCCCCAAAAGTGAAACTGCAGAGCTTGGAAGCAATGGTCCTGCTCTAGATGCCAGTGCTGCACCCGCTGGTCGCAGTCAAAGTGGTTCATTTAGCAGTATGCTACGACGTTCATCTCAAATCATGGGCCGCGGAGTTGTCGGCGTTGTAGGCTCCTACCTTCCGCAATCAGTTACTGAGATGTGGGAGCCACTCAGAGACTTTGCCTATATCAAAATCCCCAAGACCACTGGACTCGGAGCTGGGGCTCGAGTACCCGGTGGGCAAAGCTCTGGCCCACTTCGCAGTGTCGTTGCAATGAGTAGTAGCAGCCCCCAAGTTATGGTGGTAACTAGTGACGGCGGCTTTTACGTCTATAACATTGATATGGAGAATGGTGGAGAGGGTTATCTCGTAAAACAGTTTTCGTAAGAACCCTTTCCTCCACTTCTGAGTTTTAACTCGATCCCACCTTTAGGCTGTGCTAACATGACTTTTCACGATGCAGAGTTCTAGAGGGGGATAGCAAAAGTGATCCTTCGGCCTAAACATAACTAGGTAGGTATGTGTAACACGATTCGGTTGATTGTTGATTGTCGAAATATTTTTCTAAGACGGGGGGTATAGGCAGTAACTTTCAGGGGTAATAGGGCAGGTCTTTGTGATTATACTTTTCTTTTCTTTTTTTCAAATTAATGATGTACTCAAGCAATGCCGCGGATTCAGGTGCCAACTTCTGGGGTTTTCATTTAATCGTATTGTTTGGCTAGCTGGGTGAGATCTGGGATGTTACTGGCAAGTCAATTTTACAGTCAATCCATTTAGGGATGGATATAAATGTAGGAGTAATGGGCAATCATAATTATGATTATATATGTGAACTAAGCTTGGACAACCAACACCTTCCATCTCAACCCAAGAGAGAAAAATGGGAGAAAGAAAAACAAAAGGCTCGAGATGCTGCAGTTCAAGTTCCAAGAAGCAAAATACGTGTGCGTTCCATCCAGAAAGTCCAAAAGTGATATCAAAAAAACAATTTCGCCAAAAGCACTATAAGCCAAAAAAGCGTCATCTAGAATAGGGACGGTTCATGAGAGCAATTTCCCTGGCAATCTCCCCCCACTCCATTTCCCTTCTATACGGCTCCGAGGAGCCCCCCTTCTGTCGAATAAACTCTTCCCAGCGCAACAGCTCGTACGCGAAAAGTAGATGTGGCTGAATAATGACATTGAGGCGGCGAGCCCTTACGAAACAATAAGCGCGTGGGAATGAGAGGTTGAGCGCCCGCATAACCTCAGCTATGCAAATAGTAGCACTCCTGGAGACCCCGACACGGCAATGAACCAATGTGGCTGTGCCTTTCTGAACTCCTCGATCTATACAGCGGCCAGTTAGTCTTGTCTGTTACACACCAGGTGGACTCGAAGGGGGTTAATCTCACCAATAAATTCAAGACAGCGCCCAAACTCTTTAGTCAATGGATCGATACCATTGTCCTGGATACCTTCAACAAAACAAATGTTTTCAGGATCCCAATTCTGCAAATTTTCCTCTGACCACGATGCAGATTCCCCAATACTAAGTATCTGGTGAATATTGAGCTGCGCTAGGAGATCCGGGTTGTTTGCATGGACAAGATTACCAAGATAGAGATAATCCAGGATCCTGCTGGGAAGCGAGCCATCCAGATCCAAAAACCACGACGGTTCAGATTTCAAAAGTTTTGTCATGTCATCCAGGCTTTTCCCCGAAGACATTGGAGATTCACACAGCAAACGAGGACTTATGGCCGACAAGAGCGACACATCGGAAGGATAAGCAAAGAAATTGCGGCGTTCAGTCGTATGAAGCCTGAGCCAAGCATCGGGTACAGGTAGCCCCGTGTTATAGCTGAAATAAGCAATAGCAAGCAGAGTTGATTCTGTATAGCCATCGGGGCAGTGGATAAGGATTTTTCGACCTCCCGCGTCCGCGGTCGATTTATGAGACTCAGCATGTTGCTGAGCATCGCTATCGCGATTTTGGGAGCTAATGGTATGGGACTCTGGCACAGTGTTATGGGAGATGTGATGAATCCATTTACAAGTGTTAAGGATAGCGTCGGCCTCGGCTTGAGACCAAGTCGGGGGCATAATGCTCCCAGATGATGGAAAGCAAATGGAGGTTGGACGAGGTAACTCGCGAGGATGCTCAGCAATGAATTGTATGGCACTTGGATCCAGCCGGCCCGTATCACTGCATTCGATGAGGACATCAAAGCGCTGCTCTTCGGCACTACCAGGCTCCGGGCTAGGACCCAGGTAGACATTGTGGCATATTTCGGAGGTTTCTGTCATATTCCGCATCTCTTCGTGTTCTTGCTGCACCAAGTCCAGGACCCGGCCGGTAGGGTTACCGGAGGCATCGATGGCTACCAAGCTACCGTGGTTTTCCTCAAAGGCAGAAAACGGACTTGTGCAGACGAAGGTATTATACACGGGCATGTTTCTCGCCTGTGCAAGCTGTTTATTTCGCCATCGTTGCTGAGCGACAGCAATTTGCCATGCGACCTTCCGACTCTCGTCTGGATCCAGCCCATAGACGATGATATCAGAGGTGGCAGCGACCTTGGTAGGCTGGATGTGAAAATTACGAACAGACAAGCCCATCAAGGGGTCTGCATCGATGAATTCGGGAGCTGTCCCTGACCGCATGAATTCCGAGGGAGCAATGGCGCCCTTGAGGCGAGCAAAGCCGAGGTTGCCATCTGCCTTGACAATAGTGATTGCTCTCAGGCAGTTTGGTGTATTTCCGGGGGGGCACTGATGGCCATCGAAGTAGGTACGCTGAGTGTGGTTGTCCGGATGTAACCCATGCAACCAGGGGAAGACCAACGAGGGAGGAGGGAGGAGTTGTCTCGAGGCGTAATCCAGCGCTTCGGCCACGCTCGTAGCATCTATCTCATATATCGAAACATGGTCGCCATCAAGACGGACAAAGTCATCGGGCGGGTAGAGCAGGGAAGCCTGTGACAGGGCTCGGGGATGGCTTGGGGACGGAGAATGCGTATACGAGCCGGAGTCTTCTTCGGACGTGTACTCGTACAGGGACACGGGGCTATTGGGAATCGGAATGGGAACGGAGCCAGGCAATTGTGGGGGCGATGCCAACCCGAGCGTTTGAAGTGGAGAGGGAGAGTTGACGGGAGTGTTTCCGCGCTGAGATGCGTTCTTTGGAGGCAGAGCGGGTCTGGGGACGGCAATTGTCGCCATGGCTGGATTCGGCAATCGGAGCTTCAATGGAAGATGATGGACAGAGGCTGGTGGAGGAGCAGCACTGGCATCTTGTCCCGGGGATGGAAAGGGAGTCTATCTCCTCCAGCGGGCTTGCGGAGGTTGGCGATGGGATCTTGTGAGAGAGCACGAGCGAAAGCGAACGGGCGGCTAACGGTTTAGGAAATGGCTTGGCTGGCAACAAGAGCTGCGTACTCGTCCTTGTCTTATACCAGGCTAAGGGATTTGGAGGTTACCCCAAGGGCTGGGCGAGTGATGACCACGAGACAGGGATTGTGTCTCGGATAAGAGAAGCTCGGATTCTGCACACGACCAAGGGAAAAAAAAAAGGAACAAAGAAATCGAGGATGGATTAGTCAAGACGTAACGCAGGTTGCAGAAGCTGCATGTTCGCGGGAGGGTGCATAAAACAGGTGGCTGGAACCAGAGGTAGGTACTGTAGGATGCGATGCAGGAAGCAAGAGATCGTTGGATATTGTAGCACATGAGCTAGCATGTCAGATAAGGTAGCGCGAGGGAGGGGTCCAGAAGCAAGGCAAACAAAGAAACAGCGGTTGGGTAGTTGGATCGTTGACGCCGCAGGTAAACCGTACAAAGTAACTGTCGCACCATACTGTGCCTGCTGCCAAGGCTATTGGCTGGATAGGCAGATCAATTGAACCTAATACACGGAGACGGTCGCATGATGAGGTGCAACAGATAGTGATGCAACAGGCGAGATCTTATTGGGCATGGCCGGGTCGCCACTCGAGCAATTCTTGGTCTGTGAGTTCAGGGAAAAAAGAGCCCCTCATTTCAACCGCTACGTACGAGTACACATACTGCTATAACGGGAAATGCGGGGGAAGAGGGGGAGAACAAGGTCCGATAGCATCTCATCTTGCATTCCTTGCTTTGATTTTAGAAGAATTTTGTGCACAAATTATATTACCAAGAGGCACTAAGCTACCCTAGGTAGACAGAAAAGGAAATCAGCTTCGACAGCAGTAACCATATGTAAAGTAGCAGTAGCATCAACGACCGACAGCGACAAGACGATAGCAGTAGAGTCACCAGTATGAGTACTAATTCACCCTTTTCTTGTTTAGGATTAGTTGGGCATTCAAAATAACCTTATACCCTTTAAATCCATCCATCCTCTACACCCGTATAACGTTATCGCGATTAGTGATAATCCGGATCTCAACGCTACGCAAATCTATAATATCATTCATCCATAACTCTATATCGCGGCCATAACCCATTGCCCGCTCTACTTTGCTCACATCATGAGTGGCGGCTTTCAAAGGGCGCTGCCACTTGCGCTTACTGTATTCTGCGGTGTTGTGGGTGGTTAGTATCTTGTAGCCATGGAACAGCCCCGAGCTTGGCACAATTGCTAATTCTCGAAAAGGATTTTACACCTTCCAGCCTTTGTTTGCTCCCCAAGACCAATCACCAACGGAAAAAGTGCAAGGTAAGAGAGAAGTGCTGCATGATGACATCCTCATGTGACCCGTAGCTAATGCGCAATCGCCTACAGAGACAACAAAGAAATGATCAACAGCGGGCACGGTAGACTTTCTCTCAGGGGCTCATTTCTGTGGGTGCAAGCAAGCCACTGCTTACTTGATTTAAGCCGGGATTGCTCATATCACATCTGCGGCGTCAAGTAAGATTCATTAAGCTCATTAGAATTATACGTCATGTCATGATATTAAATAAAAGGGGCGTCTATACCCCAGAATAACTTGTCCCAATCTATTGTATTCAAATCCATTTTCCCTTCAAGCATCTGCCAATGTTGATCCATTAATACGTTGTCAGGCTCAGTGCCCATGTTTTGCTGCATCGTGCTTATACGGAGGTCCTGATTCGTTGAATCAGGTGTCATAGGAAATGATTCTCCGTAAGATGAAATCCCTGACAATTGCTGTTGTAGGAGATCCAGGGCACGATGCTTGATCTTGTACTTCTTGAGGATCTGAATGGACAACTCCAGCAGCCTTGCCGCCGGTGGAAACTGGCCTTGTGCCTCGTGCAAAATCTTCCATGCACCAGCCACATCGTCTTCTCCCTCACCATTGTCTTCCGCATCGCCTTTCAGACAAGCATTCAACACAAGTGCAGTACTGGCCAGGAACAAGCTACGGAGAACCATTGCCAACCTCAAACGAGAGCTGAAGAAGGGAAGGCATTCTCCTTGCAGCTGATGGTCAAGCTCGAAAATCACCCTTGCGGACCTCAGGCAGACGTCGCGTGAATAGGCATACGCTGGATCAACAGTCCCCTGGGCTAAGTAGGGAAGATGAATCTTACACAGTTGTCGGTGTAGTAGCAGATTCAACATGTAGCGTTGCGCAGTGATAAAAGGCGAGCGTCTGGGATCAGTGACAGGAAGTTCATCCAGGTGTGAGCAATCGAGTGAAAGGAAGTCCGGAGCATCACTAATGAACTGGTTGAGCTTTGCATCTGCATCCAGCACATTTTTATATACCTCGGATTCGGAAACCGGCTTGCCCAAAGGTGTGCGGTCAACAAGTGCCCGACATACTTCTGCAAGACGGATGCGCTGGACGAAATAGGAGATGCAAGTGGCCTCGGTTGCTGGACGATCAACAATCTCTACTCCCTCCATGATGTCTTCGTCATTCGCATTTCGTGGCTTGTTTACAGCCATCTGGTTTTGGTGGATGAGATAAAAGCCTTCTTGAGGACAATTGAATTGAGCCAATGTCCTTGAGGATCGGTTAGCAATCTTGGATGATGATATGTTTACCATCATACGCCGGGAGATCCAGACTTACCAGTCAGTTGCAACCATGAACCACCAAACTCTCCTTCCAATTTCCTTCCTGGACTCACTCATCCGAAGAAGCGTCGGCATTGGACTGCCTCGAGGGTCATCGAGACGATGCAGCGACAGCTCCGTGGCCATTGCAATGGCCGACATGAAGACACTACGGGCACGGTAGGAGACGCTCTCGTGATTACAGAAGACGAAGAACAGGATGATGAGGCCTTGAATGCACTCCAACGACGCATGTGCGGTTCTCTGTGCATGATCGACGACATCCAGCGCCTGCTTAGTCCAGAAGGTTGACTGTCCGTTCGCCTCGGAATAGTCTGAGAATAAACACCTGATATCGTCGGGGGCCGACCACGCATACGTTGTGCTTGCGCATATGCTTAGCAGCAGCAATATGCCGCCAACGTCGACACGGACGTTTGCCTCCAGCCCTGCATATATGTCTTCCACGAGGCTCTGCACCGTGGGGACATGTATGATGTGGTAAAACAAGGAAATATCAGCTATGTACTTCTGGAGTATGATGCGCATCTCATCTCGGCGAGGCAGCCAGATGCACTTGACGGCATCCACCGGCCCTGTCATTGACGCCGGATGACCATTTTGAAAAGCATGGGACGGTTGAGTTGGGGCTAATCGAATGGGACAGGTACGAAAGATGATGGGGTCAGATATCAAGGAATCCTACTCTAGATCTCAGTCTCACGAAAGCACATCTTACCGCGCAGAGACAGCCCCTTGGGGAGGAATGCTCGGGCTCACCATCAACTTTTGATCGGAGCAGGATCGCTCCAGCTCCAGCGCGTCAGCCGTCAAGCGCTGCAGTCTAGGTGGCACTGGGCGTGATGCCAAGGCAGGAGTATGCGCTTGTTGTATTGGCTTTTCAGCCCCTTTCACCGAGTCGCCATCCTTTTCGCTCCCCTGGGCCGCAACGAGGCTCTCCAGACGCTCCAGACGAGCCAGCAGCTCCAACGTCGACGCATCCTTCAGAGCAGGCGATTTGACCTGCGCTTGACTTCCCGTCGGTGCCGCGACCGCGACCCCTTCATGTTGGCAAACAACGCCGCGCGACGTACAGTTGGAGCATGGAAACTGGCGACTGCAGCGCAACTTGCGTACCCTACACAGGTGGCACGAAATTGGGCGCTGTCTCGGTTGGCGACCCATTCTGGAATATGGTTCAACAGGATAAGCCAACAATTTTCTACGAAGAGTCCATGGAATGAAAGGAAGCAGTTGCCATTCATTTTCCATGGGCATTGGGGGAGTCGCTTATCGAAAGATTTTCCGCGGAGTTTCCGCGGGCATGAATTAGTTTCTGACATCATGCCATGAGACAGCCAATGATAGCACAGGATTATTCTCTGACTGACAGAGTCTTTTGTGAAATAGAGGGACTGTTGCTCGTCGGAAATAGCTCCTAAGCCCATTAACAAATTTTGCAATTATCATTTTCGTTGAGTTGATGGTTTTTTTGTTTCAACCAAGCACCAGTATTTAGATGTGGTTATATCCCTATCCAGAGTCCATCAAGCGAATTTCCATGTGATATTCTTCTACCCGGTAAGACCTTGCGAACATGACGTTTAAGAACATATTTGCTCCACTTGCTTATATATCCAATATGCGGTTTTACGGAAGTTTGCACTTACAGCATTCATAGCTAGACACCTCCTTTGTCAAGCATGAAGCTCCAATGCAAACGGCGATCCATAAGCTGATTGGCTGGCAAATTGGTCTGCGGAGTTTAAGCTTTTGGAGAGCTGCTTACCTCATCTTGGAGTACCTACTCCGACATCGTCTCACTGCTTGCGGATCCTGGCCTCTTAACGCAGCTACAAGACAATATGAGCAAAGACACTTGGTCTACTTGAAGACGCACCCTAGAAGATATTCGAGTCTTGTTTACAATTTGAACTCCTAATAACGTTGAAACCACTCATCCCTTCTACCTAATTTCTTCATATTGACACGATATCTTGAGACCCCATATGATGACCTGAACGGGTCGCCACGCCCCTAAGTCAACTCATCCAGCTGTTTGGATCCCTGACAACCGCCATTCCCATTTTCTAGATATGCTGAACCGGAAGTCTCATTTTTCACAATGATGAGACTAAACCGGGGGCGTCTTTTGTCCCATTGGTGCTCTTCCCCAATCCAGAGATATAGAGTCGCCGTGCTCCCAGGCCACTATAGCCGTCATCTCTCGGTATATCCGTCTCTTCGATCTAAGCAGACGCCGGACTTTAGCTCTGGCTTTACCAGAAGCTATGATCCTACACAGGAATCTGGCCGTGGCCCCATGTTTAGAAAAGTAAATTTCGGAGTACCGCAATTCTACCCTCGTGATTTGAAAAGGCGTGTGGACGAATACGTTGTGGGCCAGGACCGTGCTAAAAAGACAATATGCGCTGCCATCTTCAACCACTACCAGAATCTCAGGAGAAGACGTCAGCACGAGCAAGAGGACAAGGAGAAGCATGAGAAACTCATGCGCCAACGGTTCGCACGTGATAGAGAGCTGTCCCAAAGGCGATGGGATGCTCCCCCCCTCGAAGGTAAGTTCACTGCTCACAGACATCAAGATCCCTGCCAGTAACACAGCCCATCAAGACGAAGTTCCCGGACAAAGTTCCTCAGCCCGCCAGGCGTCTGAGCTCGCATCCGAAGCAAGCTTTAATGCTCCGATTTTCAAGCCCGAGGAGCCGGCTGTTGCCGAGCACGTCAAGATTGACAAGAGCAACATCCTTGTGATTGGGCCGACTGGTGTTGGCAAGACGTACATTCTAGAGTAAGTAGCTAATTTCTACACTTTCATAATTGTTTGGCTTGTTTTAGCTGATGGGAAATCTCAGAACTTTGAGCAAGAAGATACAAGTACCGCTCACCATCTGCGACTGTAACTCCCTAACCCAAGCAGGCTACATTGGACAAGATGTGGAATCCTGCATCGAAAGGCTACTCATAGAAGCAAATTACGATGTCAAGGCGGCAGAGCACGGCGTGGTGGTCTTAGACGAGTTTGACAAGCTAGCAAGACGAGAGACAACAACGGGTCGAGATGTGAGCGGCGAAGGTGTTCAACAAGCCTTGCTCAAACTCGTTGAGGGAACAAAGGTCACCATCAACGTCAAGGACAATCGTTCTTCTCGTGCGGCTACGCCCATTCCCACAAATTACACCGCTTCCGGTGCCCCGACAACATCAATGCCGGTTAGCAGTCCGCCAGGCAAAGTGGACCAGTACACCGTCGACACCACCAACATTCTCTTCGTCTTCTGCGGTGCTTTCGTGGGGCTGGATAAGATTGTTCTTCGGCGGGTCTCAAAGCCAGCCATGGGATTCGGAGGAGATGTTCAAAGTCGACAAGCCGGGGCGGGAAACAACTACAACCTGCCACCTGAAACATACGCCCACCTAGCACACTACAGCCCACAGTCTGCACCAAGTTTCACTCCAATGGATTTGGTAGTATCCGAGGACCTCCAGCGGTTCGGGTTTATTCCTGAGATTATAGGCCGACTGCACAACATCTGCGCCCTCAGCCCGTTGTCAAAAGAAGACCTCTATCGAATTCTCACCGAGCCACGCAATAGCCTAGTGGCTCAGTATACCGCACTGTTTGAGACATATCCGTCTCAGCTATACTTTACTGAAAAAGCACTAAGCGCCATTGCTGAACGCGCACTGGCAGCCGAAACGGGTGCACGAGGGCTGAAGATGGAGATGGAGCGCGTTTTAGCTGAACCAATGTTTGACGCCCCGACGCCATACGTCCTCATCACTGAAGCCTGCGTCAACGGGCATGAAAAAGCACCGTACTGGGGGAAAGATGGACGTCATGAGCTTATTCGGAGGATGGAAGAAGAGCAATTCAACCCACACAACACAGAGCACTCACTGGAGCAACTGGGGCAGGTAGACGAAGGTAGAGGATGAGATTTGAGAAGCATGCGTAACCAATTTTGTTTCTTTGTCCTTTTTCTTTTTTCGTGATTTAGAATAGTAATATGCATAAGGGCATTTCGAAGACTTTTTCGAGGCAAAACTTTTTTTGTAGGTGTTGTTGTCCGTGAATTGTGTGACCTTCTTCACGGATCAATGGATAAAGTGATGGTTTTGGAAGAATGGCACTGGCTCCTGATGTAACATCATTCTAGACTCGTCACTTGAATAATCAACGCCATGCGAGAACCCTGTCTTGCATATCTCTCTAGGACTAAAGCTATACATGTACAAATGTCGTTTTGATAAAACCTCTCCCATGCCCGCCCCAATTGTGCGAAGCTTGGAGCGATATTATCGTGTGTTATTTTAGTTTTTGGGAGGGGACTGAACAACACCCTTGCCAGTATAGCCGGGAGAAGAGATACCAGTGAGGGGATCAGCACCTTGAGCCTATTGAAGCAGGTTAGTCAGTCATATCCTGGCAGCGTCAGGTTGGAATTTGGAGAAATATATCTATACCTTGAGCAGCTCGTTAGAGGCCTCCTGGTACTCCTTGTTCATGGTGTAAGGCGCAGGCTTGGCGGCAACTCGGATGGCAGCGAAGAGAGCGAGAGAGGCGGCAAGGCCAACGGCAACTCCCCAGGCAACACGGGCACCGGCTCCGGGAGCGTCAACGGTGCGGGGGCCGTGAGGGCCGAAGGCGATCCAGTAAGCTATTGTCATGACATGAAGTTAGCAGCTGAAGAAGATGATTATAAGTGCTAGTAGCAGTGGTTATGACGTGTTGAACGTATGTTTTATGTGTATTGGCAAAAGCTCTTTCTTGATTGGCATAAAATTCCCAGCCCACTCGGTCCAGGAATTGATGACGCTGAGCACCTCAGCCCGCCTCGATTTGGTGAATAGTTTCCATGCCAATTAAGATCGGATTGCCGGGATCGTTATCGTATGAGCTGTTATAGGTCCTCGAGAGGCAGAAAAAGGAAAGGAAAAGAGTCTGCAGCTCCGGATCGAGGCAGGAAGCTCAAGCCAGCTCTCCCGGGAGGGATTTTCACGAAAACTCAATGTGCACCACCTACCGGCCTTCTTCTCCTGCAGGGTCAGGTCGTTCCAGCTGCCCTTCATGCGGTCACGCAGGGCCATCCACAGGTCGGCCTGCTCCTGGAGAGGCATTCCCTCCCAGCGTTTTTCGATGTTGGACAGGGTCGGGTTGGAGAGCGCCTGGCTCGACATGGCCCTGGACGCAGCCAGTCGGGTGGTCTGCGTCAAGGCATTGCCTCGTAGAACCATAGAGCGCAGCATCTTGTAGGGATTTGCGATTGACGGAGCTCGAGTCGAGTTCAATTGAGAGGTAGCAGCGAGGTTGTCGGTGGTTGCGGTAGTGCAGCGAGGGGATTTAATTCCCGTGCTCCATATGTCCTTGACTAGACAAAATCATACGACTTCTAGTTGGCTGGTGATGAGTATGGAGCGATTAGCGCAAAAATCTTTGACTACATGCCTGTGGGCAGCTAAGCTATCTACAGCCGCACCACGAAAATGTGAGAGTGGGGTGTCATAAAGCATAACAGCAGTATTATACACTTTATATGATAAAATACTGACTTTTCTGTAAATATTATTAATTGATTAAGTCTTTAATTCCTTTTAATTAATAACAGTTTAATATTTCTTTTTAATATTCTATGTTTTTAAGGAAATCAATTTGGAATACTATATTATAGTTTATTTAATTCTTCTTTTTTTAATGAAATAAAGGATTCTATTCTCCTCATTAAAGGTAATTAAAAAAAAAAACTTAATAAATTATTCTCAATTGGCTTAACCGAGGCTATTCTTCCGTATCTTCAGCGTCTAAAATCACCATGGTGGGATAGGGCCCTGTACCCGGTGCTGCCTTGTTCCGAACTAGCCTGTGCATCGCATGTGCGGATCTGCATTGTCATCAAGCAGCAGCCTTCCAAACCGCATCACACACTATTGCGCCAATACTTCCATATGGAACGTCTAACAAGGCTCTTCGCCGCCGCCAACTATGGCTGAGACACCGCTTGAGAAAGCACCAGAACTAGATAGCCCCCCGCCATCAAAGCCCTACCATGCGAAGCGCCCTCACAAAAAGTCCCGGTCCGGCTGCCAGAACTGCAAGGCGCGAAAGGTGAAATGTGACGAATCGAGGCCCGTGTGCCGGTCGTGTAAGCTGCGAAAGGCCGACTGTGTTTATCTTGATCCCCAAAAGCCGCGCCACTCTGCCGCTGTGACGACTTCGGCGGTATGGGATTCGAATTCGAAGTCATTCGGGAGTCGGGCGCTGGCGCATCATACCAAGTCTGAGACGACTGCCTCAACAAATCCTACAAGTATATCTTCGGCATCGTCTGTCCTATTTTCGGCACCTATACTTTCGCTGGCCGAGAGGTATAGCAACCAGACTACTTCTATACCTGCCGAGTTACTATGGTGTCCAGTCGGGATTGACATGGCGGATATGAAGGCACTATGGTTTTATGCGACTCAGACATGCGGCTCCTTTTCCATTGTCGCAAACGACGGTCACAAAAATATCATGAGAAGCCTGTTGGTTCGGTTCGGATCCGAGTCTCCCTTTCTGCTCGACTCCATCTTCGCCCTCGCTAGTTTACATATGCAACGTCTCAATCAGCAGTTCGACCCAAAGCGCGCTCTGTCGTATCGGGTCAAGTCGTTGGCAGGATATCGCAAGGCAATTGAAGATGCTAATCCGGGAGATTTCCCCGCTCTGGTCGCAAACTCTCTGCTTCTAACGGCCCTGTCGTCCGAGAACTTCCGGGAGCCAGACGGCACTCATTTATATATTCTTGACTGGCTTGTCGTATGGAAGGGTATCATCCTCGTTATGGATCTAGTTTCCAAGTCTACTGTTGTCGAGAGTGGCCTGAATAGTCTATTCTTCCGTCCTCCTACCGATGTGGAAAAGACTGCTTTTATTCCTCGTCAACTCCTACAGATGGTTGCTTCCATCACGCCGAGCGATTTCGACTACTCATTTAGGGAGGCATATGTTGAGACGTTGAAGTATCTGGGCAGTCTATATGTGGATTTGGCGCAAGGGCCTTCATCCATGAGGAGTCTGAGGATTATAACCATCTTCACATATCTCCCTAGCCAGTTCATCGACATTGCGCGTATGTCGCAACCGCGTGCTTTGGTCATCCTTGCTTACTTTGCAACTTTTTTCAAGCTGGTTCAGTGGGAAGTTTGGTGGCTGGAGGGCGTGGGTGACCGCACAATACGGGATATCTGCGGCCATCTTGATCTGGAATGGCAGGCCTTCTTGCAAGTCCCATACGCGGCCCTCGATGCTCAAGACCGCAAGCAGCTGTCCAAGATCATACTTGAAGATACAGAGCTGGTCTCGCCTCAAGGCTACCTTCTGGAATACGAAGCATATGTAGACCAATCATTAGGTTTGCTGTGAGATTACGGCCCTCATTAGCTTAGTCTTGTCATGTCCCTGGAGCCTTGGTCTTTTAGAATATTTGTACTTGTTTCGATAGAATTTGGTAGAACTCGATGAATTGATAAATCAATCAAACATATAAGTCTACGTCGGTAATTTTGAATAAATTTTTTTGTTATATTAATAGTTGCAAAATTTCTCAGCTCTTGTACATATAGCCCATGGATAGCATGTTTGAAGAACTCTTACTATCAGATAGCTGTTTACTACTATACTAGTCTATACACAGGCCAACCATTCCCAGCTCTTGGGACGAGCTAACTGAGGCCTTTTTAATTCTTCTCCAGATCCGCCAGAATCTTCTCACCCTTGGCCTTGGCTGAGGCCAGGTCGCCAACCATGTAGAAAGCAGCCTCGGGCAGGCTGTCACCCTCACCGTTGAGGATGGCCTTGAAGGAGGCAATGGTGTCCTTGAGGTCAACGAGCTTACCCTCGATACCAGTGAAAACCTGGGCGACGGTGAAAGGCTGGCTGAGGAAACGCTGGATCTTACGGGCACGCTCGACGGTAAGCTTGTCGGCTTCAGACAGTTCGTCCATACCCAGAATAGCAATGATATCCTGAAGACCCTTGTACTCCTGGAGGATCTGCTGGACACGGGTGGCGGTCTGGTAGTGCTCCTGGCCGACAATACGGGGGTCAAGCATACGGGAGGTGGAATCAAGAGGGTCGACGGCGGGGTAGATACCCAACTCGGAGATACCACGGGACAAGACAGTGGTGGCGTCCAAGTGAGCGAAGGTGGTGGCAGGGGCAGGATCAGTCAAATCGTCAGCAGGGACGTAGACAGCCTGGACGGAAGTAATGGAACCCTTCTTGGTGGTGGTAATTCGCTCCTGCATACCACCCATGTCGACGGCGAGGGTGGGCTGGTAACCGACGGCAGAGGGGATACGACCAAGCAGAGCAGACACCTCAGAACCGGCCTGGGTGAATCGGAAAATGTTGTCGATGAAGAGCAACACTGTGGAGGGGATATTAGCGCCGTGTATCTAAAAAAGGAGGTAGAGAAAGGGCGCAGCAAGAATAAATAAACAACTTACCATCCTGACCCTCCTGGTCACGGAAGTACTCAGCAATGGTCAGACCAGTCAGGGCGACACGGGCACGAGCTCCCGGGGGCTCGTTCATCTGACCGAAGACCAGAGCGACCTTGGACTCGCCATCAAGCTGAATGACGGAGGTCTCCTGCATTTCGTGGTACAGATCGTTACCCTCACGAGTACGCTCGCCGACACCGGTGAAGACGGAGTAACCACCGTGAGCCTTGGCGATGTTGTTGATCAGCTCCTGAATGAAGACGGTCTTGCCGACACCAGCACCACCGAAGAGACCAATCTTTCCACCACGAGCGTAGGGAGCGAGCAGATCGACGACCTTGATACCAGTAACCAGAATCTCGGCAGAGGTGGACTGGTCAGTGAAAGAGGGGGGATCAGCGTGGATGGGCAGGAACTTGTCGGTCTTGACAGGTCCTCGCTCATCAATGGGGTCACCAGTGACGTTCAGGATACGACCGAGAGTGGCGGGGCCGACGGGAATGGTGATGGGAGCACCAGTGTCGGAAGCCTTGGCACCACGAACAAGACCCTCAGTACCTATCATGCGCATGAGCTTTCCAAGTCCATTGCGAAGATGAGAGCGGAATATCCTTACCGTCCATGGCAATGCAGCGAACGACATTCTCGCCCAAGTGTTGCTAGACAAGTCGTTAGATGCGGTACTTAACAACAGCAGCTAGGTGTACCTACAGCGACCTCAAGGACCAGCTTCTGGTTGTTGTTGGTGGTCTCCAGGGCGTTCAGGATAGGAGGCAGCTTGGCAGTGTCGAACTTGACTATGGAAAAATCAGCCGCGTGCTCAATGGTGCTGCAATGCTTCCTATACACGTCTATATAAAAAAAAACGCAAGGGTTTTCACTAACCGTCGACGACGGCACCAATGACCTAAGGCGGCTATTAGCGACAATTTCCACCATTGACCATTTGTTCCCAGGCACGGCTTACCTGGTAGATCTTGCCATCTCCAACGCTCTGAGTGCTTGCAAGCCTGACGATGGGGGATCGGGGGAAGGCTGGTCGGATAGCTCGTCGAGCGGCAATTGATGGGCGGGCAGCCCTTGCGAGGGACGAAACGCCGCTGTCGGGTTTGGCACGGTTAGAGGTCTGTTCCAATTCGCATGCAGGGCAAGGGATCAATGGCCGGCAGCCAGATTGAGGCGTGAGGACTCACCTCTTGAACATCTTGGCAGATGACAGAGAGCAATCAGCGATGGATATGCAAATGAGTTGGTTAAGGCCGGGAGAAGTTTTCAAAATGAGCAGTTTAGGACGGGAAAGCGACTACTCCGGTAAGAGCTTTCTTCCGGGTCACGTGCAGCCACTAGGATTGGGTTTTGGGCCATTTGACCCCATCCTCCCCATCAATCCGGCCGCCCACTCAAAGGCTGCGAGATTTCCAGCGGCCTGCTAGCGGTACGACTCCGTGTCTTTCCGGCTAGCAGCGTTGCCAAGTTTCCTCTTCGACTACCACACTGCCAACCCTATTTGTTGATGATATTCCTGTGCTCTCCTGCTGTGTGCTGCCTCAGTCCTCCTGTGAGGGGGTGCAGTGGCAGGTAGCTCACGATGCTGAAATCCCTGCTGCGGAGTGCTTAATGGGCATGTACTATCTAGCACGATACAAAATTGCTTAGATAGAAGTTCTAATTGCTCTTCTCTTCTCTTCTTTTTGGTCTAGATTTCTGGACAAATATGCTACTTCGTCTTCAGGTCGCATCGCCTCAACGCCTTGCTATTCAGGCAATAAGGTGTCAAGGCTTCCAGCTAGTTCGCACCTTTAAACATGAAACCGAGAGTCGCGGGGTGCAGTGGGGTGGATATTCTTCCTCGGTACCTACGCCTTGTTAGGTAGGTGCACATTTGCAGCCAGCCGCGCTTGATATGATGACGAATACATGAATCAATTGACACTGGATTCTCTCTCTAAATGCCACTAGGACTAATTTACCAGAAGAAGTCGGCTCTTCTATACTCCAAGATCTGAGTTCTGCATTTCTCTTCTTTATCTGACAAGTGAACTGATTATGTAAGGAAACTAAACAATGACAACTGAATCTCATTACCTGCATACTGACTAGCACCTCTCACAACCATCCAAGCATCTTATACGCCCAACATCATCCACAAGTGTTCAAAGACGTCTATAACCTACACAACGATATCACGCTCCCAACGATGAAAACCATGTCCCAGATCCAATCTGCTGTCCAATCTTCTGTTGCACCGCTTACTTGTCCCAACAGCTGCTTCCTAGTCAGAGCATTCGCCTGCATCCACAAATTCTTCTCATGTTGTACTGACAGATACATGAAAAAACTCGCCAACGTCCAAATTGGGGTTGCCAGAAAAGTGATTACTGCTCGTGCCCAGATTTGGAAGATATATGTCGTGTCCCATAAGGGACTTGGCTTTGGTCCCACGTTCATTGCCTCAGTGAAGTCGAAATATAAATCCTTTGCAATAGCGACAAAAGGTTGAACGGATCGAACCGCTGTAGCTTTTCGCGCTGCAAGTGAAGATACTGGCGGGGATGATGAAGGCTTCTCCAACGAGATGACTTTCTGCTCATCATCGTCTTTTCTCGGGCAGTTTGGTTGCAAAATCTGTCCAGCGGGCGTCTTAGTGCTCGTAGCAACACCAACAGATGGATTTGCTTTGAATGTTGTTTTCTTGAGGGCGGCGATTTCTGCCTCGCGTGCTGAAATTCTCTCCGTGTGAGACTCCAGCTGTTTCTTTAACGAAGCATTTTGTTGACGCATTGCTTCCGCTATCTCATCTTGAGACCCAAGTTTCTTCTTTAAGGAAGCATTTTCTTGACGCATTGCTTCCGCTCTCTCATCCTGAGACTCTAGCTGTTTCTTTAACGAAGCATTTTCTTGACGCATTGCTTCCATCATCTCATCTTGAGACTCAATTTTCTTCTTTAAGAAATCAAGTTCTGCAAGAATCTCATCAATGTTTGCCCTGGAGTTCTGATCCGATTCTGCGTTGATAGGGTGAACGATGTTATTTCCGGTTTCGCTTGCGCCGTCCATCGCATCATCGCATGGTATCGACGGACTTAATCGTGGTGAGTCAACTGGGAGGATGTTGTCTCTGGTAGCAGCATTGTATTCGTCTTCCTCGTCGCTCTCATCACTGGAAACGTCCAGTTGCAATCCCAGCGAGAGTCCAGTCATATTGTTGTTCGCATCCGGAAAAGACATCTTGTCGTCCTCCAAAGTAGGGAACTCTTCTCCCATCAAAGATTGCCCTTCAGGCGTCCTCGTATATTCTCCTTCGCCAGACTGCTCGTCCGAAATTGCGATTCCAGAAGCTGCAGGATTGAAACGGTCGACCGCATTGGTAGGAACCGCATCTGCAGCTCCAATCCATTCGTCATGTTCGTTCTTGCTTTTTAGCTCGGCTTTAGGAGCTGTTGCCTGGCCGCCATGTTCATTCTGTACGGCTGAGCTTCGAGCTGGCCCTCTTCTGCGTCTGGGGGCAGAACTGTAACCTGAGCCGTTTGCAGCAAAGTCGTCAGGCATACCGTTCCATGGTTGCTCGGTGTCCACCGGGTTTGGCTTGTTTCCAGACATGTTCAGTTTAAGGAGGCGTGGGCCTGAGTGGTTCAAGGGTTGCCCAGGAGTAGAACGCTTTGAAAAGTTTCAGGAATAAAAGGTCAAATCGAAAGGTTATGCCAAAAGAGGACGCATAAATATGCTCGGCTATGCAAGTAAAATGTCTTGACTTCAAGGTCGCAGAAAGGAGTGCCTACGACTCGCAGAGATGCGAAGAATATATAGCCAACTCAAAATCTCAACTCTTTGCCTCATCATTAAAATGGGCTGTCGATACAAACTTTTGCCTTTGACAAAACATGATGAATAAAGGGGCTTCTGGTCAAAGGAGATAACTTCCCACCTAGAAGCAACTGAAAGGGGGATTCCTTTGCCACCGTGCCATGTTTCTCTCACGCTTGCTTTATCACCATTATGTAGCCCCTTCAAGGGTTGATTCCACTTTCTTTGTCGTGTAGACACAAAACATATCGATGGGGTAAATAATATCGGGGCGAGAGGGCACTGTTCATGATGTGCGGGCACAATCCAACTGGCTTGTCTTTCAGCCAAGGCGTTGTCCCACTCCTCTTCAAACACTTCTTTGTCTATAACAACGCACAAAACATCAGGCCCCAGCAGCATTCCATAGGCACAAAAAGTCTTTGTTCATTTCAACTACTCAAAGGGGCTATATTTAGCCATACCAGCCCCTGGCTCCTGGGCCGGAAACCGTTAGTTCTGGTCGGTGTTCAATCATGGGTTCTTTGATGCCCATTGTGTCGATTATGTCTCGCCATGTTTCCATATCCATGGATAAAATAGCTTGATGCTTGGATGTTGCCTGGCGAATAGCGGCGGTGTCATCGCTCTCTCGGTCTACTGGTGCTGCACACGGTATCAGCATCAGTTGCACGACGTGGAAACTAATGTGTGCTTTGCATCAATTCAACACTCACCTAATGCGGGGAGACCATGTTCGTCGAAATCAATCTCCACCCTCCCATCACGGATTAGAAAGCTCACGTAGAACAAATTCTCGATGGTCTGCCCAAAAGACTTTGGGTTAACCACGAATCGCATTAGGTCGATTCCTCCTGTACTTCGAAGCCCATGCTGGTGCATAATCCGAGTGTTTTCCTCGTCATCCATGTCGTCTGTGATCAAGTCTGCCACTGTTTGCTGTGTATCAGCCTGGATCTTGTAGAGCTGTTGAAGAATCTTCCCGCATATGACGGTAAGGTCGTTTTCCTTCTTGGCTAGGTCATCCACATTGAGGATTTCAGGCCTCGTCTCCGTTAAACTATTTGGACGAAACGGGGCATTTCGCTTTGCTGCCTTGCGTACCTTCTTTTCCACCGATAGTGGACCTAGAAGGAAGCCAGGCAACGCAGGTCGTCTGATGTATGGCAAGCAAGCAAAACGACCGAGGTGGGCCCAATTCATCATGTCTCCCTCGTCTCCCACATCGTCATTATCATTGTCGTTTGATCTGTCGTGTACTGTCCGCCTCCGCTGCCTCTGGGTGCTTGAGAGCTCCAGGGATTGATCGCTCGTAATCCCCCCACCATTTCGCATATATGTAATGCACTTGGAGATGAAGTCATCAACGTCAAGACCCTGTGATAGGCTGCCTTGAGTAAGGCGTAGTGTTTTCCGATATGACAGGTCGGTCGTACTGACAAGCAGCCGTGAATCAATGGTTGCTTCTGTAGTTTGTCGTACTTGCTTGGATAGTTCATTGGCCCGTAAAATAGTCTCGTGCAGACCGTGAGAATCACCCTGCAGATATTCCTCGCTATTTTCTGTGATGTCGCGGAGGAGATCGCGGAATCCCTGCTGGACCTTCCGTCTCTCTTCCAGAGGTTGATCCGGATCATACACATCGTCCAGATCATCATCGTCCATTGTAGAACCTGGCGTAGAGTCTCGGTCTCGTGAAGCCATGTCGGTGCGCTTTCGTTTGGTGCTCGTTTGGTCCTGTGAGTCTTCTCTCTGCCTCACAGCTAGCCTTCCTCGTGAGGGCAGATGGTGTGGTTGCTCTGAGCCATCAGACTGCGCACCTGGAGGTTCTGGATTCCGGGCTGACATGGCTGCAGATGATTGTTGTCATAGTCGTGATTGGACGATGGACAAATTTCATAAGCAGGGCATAATTGAGGCTCTGGCGAGTCCTGCAGCCACTCGGTTATTTGGCGGTTGAAGAGGTCAAGATGCATGCAAGATGCAGGTCTACATGTAACCCATGAAGTCTCAACTCGAAAATGCCATAGCGGCAAGACAATCACTGGACGCGCTTTGGGTTGAACCATTTACGCGGTAATACAGCGCTAGCCTTGGGCGGTAACCACCTACACGATCACGCTATTTCACGCGTGTCGAAAGGCCCGCAAGGTCCGTTAGTGCCCCCGAGATGTGCGGGCAACTAACTATTGATGCAGACTGCTCCATTCGTCGTATCAATCCTGGAGATGCTCCGCAATCAGATAGCACGAATACAGCAACGACCAGACGACTATGCAACATCCAGTAAACATGGCTTAGCACTACTGCACTTCGTACCTGATAAACCGAACAGGGCCCCGATTTGCAAACAATTGCGCCAACGTCGGCTATTCGGGCCAATTATTGGCTGTTTTGACCGCAACGTGCACTACCAATGAGTGATATTCCTGAGCTGTTTGTACTGCTAGGCTGGTTTATCCCGAGATTTACAACCAGCATCATATACATGTAATCGTACAGAAACATCAAACTGGCCAAATATTGACCTAGTATCTCCGTCTGTAGCTTAAATAGATAGGGTAGAGCTTCGGGCGCTACATCTCTCGCCTCGTCTCACATGCAGATGCAGTATTCATTCACTTATTCCAGAAACACATGCTAACCAACCAACCAACCTACATGTACTCCGTATGACATGGCGCAAACCCAACCATCCCGTAGTCCGCGGTTCAACGGAGCTTTTACCTGCAGAACACCAATAGGCACAGCTGGCGGTAAGCTTTAGCTGCCTGACCTGTCCACTACAGGCCAGCTCTGCATTTCTAGACCTCCTCCATGTGCTCTAGGCACAGCGCCAAGGTTTGCTCCGCCGCTCTCTCCGCCCCCACGGCTTCTCGATAACCATCTGCGGAGAGCAGAGTCGCGTGATGGCTTGCTGGCATGCGCATTTCAGCCCGGAGCTCGCAGTGCATGCAAACTTGAACTTAAATCGTACATCTACCCCTTTAACTGAACCTCAGGGTCGACGTCAACCTCGTCATCCCGCACGATACCTGTGATACTCACAAGGTCCCCGCTCTGACAGTGATCAAGCTTATTCACATATCATCCTTGCCGCCAGATGGATATATAACCTCCAGCTTCTTTGGATTAACGCTGCGGTGCTTGACGTCTTCTGCATTCCATATCCTCTTCTCTGCGTAAACCCAGGCTGAAGGACATATTCCTAAACTATAACCACTGCATTCCCCATATTTCGTTACCGTCTCACCCGTACTCTACCAACCGCCTCGCCCTCATCATGACAGCACTCGCCTCTGCACCGCGCTACAGCGCAGATGACTTTGATACAGCTTCAATTCGCTCCGCTGCTCCATCTTATGGTATGTGTATATCCGTGGCCAATATAGATTAAAAATCCGTGTTGTTGGGAAATACATGGTTGCCGATGCATACTGGCGGTGAATGTCTGGAGATGGGGATGACTAACGGAAAAGACAGTCTCGGAGGTGCCCTCATACCGTTCGAGGACTACGTATAACGAGGCGTCTCCAGCATATACGCCAAGAGCAACAACTACAACGACAGCCACAACAATTGCGGTAGCGGGACCGTCACAGAGAATCTTCTCCGGAGCCTCAAGCTCATTAACCGGAAGACCGACGGTTGGGCTACCGCCACTTCCACCGTTGGCCTCCCCGAGGGTCCTGAATGAGCACAACTTTCGTATTCCCACATGGTCAGCTGGCAATGCTCCAGCAGCCCGTCACTACCGCAACGTCGCGGAGAGACGGGCCATTGATGGACGACTCCTAGCCGCGGCTGACCTGATTGGCATGCGGGACACCACTTCCACGATTAATCGGCAGAATGAGAGCAATGAAGATCCTGTTGTCCGTCCGCTAGAAGATCCGTATTTAGTGGGCGAGGAAGCTGCGGCTGAAGCCCGTCAGCGGAGGATAGCCCGTGAGGTTGGCGAGGAGATGTTGAGGGAAGAGGATAAGCAGTGGGATTGGATGTTGGCCCAGATGAAGCGCCAGGAACGAGATAGAAACTGGACCCGGATGCGACAAGAGGCGGTCAACAGCCGGCGGAAAACGTTGCTTCGACGAATTGGCGGACGGCTACTATAAGTGACGACTGATCTACCATCTACCATCTATCATTTACCATCTGCATGTCTTGTTAACCATGTTAAACTCACTATCATGGTTGGTCTAGAGGAGTTTCTCTTATGGAAGTTACAATTGCTCACATTACTTGGCCCGGTCATTGTAGGCCACATCGGTGTATGCTAGTTCTTTAGGTTGAACAGTAGCTATTCTGATTCTTATCCTCTCATACCCAAAACGTGGTGCTCGCATTTCATTTATTTACAAGCCACTGTGGTTCTAACTTCCATATCACCAGCTCCCTAGTTACTCTTTAACACAATTCTGATGAGTTAATAAAGATCTCTAACACGGACAACCTGAATTCCAACCTTCGTACATGATTTACGCACTTCGCCTCCATGCACAGCGCGTAGCATGTAAGACATCACCTTTGTCCATCTTCTGATGTGCACAATGCCTAGAAATACAAAGACTCCAAAAAGTTTGAATATTGACCGGAGCCATTCAGCTGCAAACATCCTTTAAACGGTAAAAAAAAACATGCCCGTTCTCGGTACTGTCGAATTCAACTCTTCGTGTTGAGCAAAAGTGCAACAATAAGTCTAAAACAGAAACAGTTAGCATAGTTGGCATGATACGATCAAGGTTGCATACCCATAAAGACCCAGAACTTCGCCAAAGATAAGAATCAACACCATGCCAACGAATATTCTAGACTGTGCCATGAAAGCACGGACACCGCTATCGCCAACAATACCGATACAGTATCCAGCTGCAAGCCCAGTTAATCCCACAGATAAGCCGCAGCCGAGATGCATGAAGCCTCTATGTCGGATGTTAGCAAATGTGAATCAGGGAGACTCTCGATCGACTCGACGAACGTAAATAGACTGTAGCTCTTTGCTGAAGGAGCGGCAAGATCTTCGGCTATGAGAACTGCAATAACAAGCGAATAGACCGCCAGAATACCGGACATGATGACGGGGATCAGGCACTAGAAATTATAAGTGAGTCCGATTGCCACATTGCGAGACAAGCCTGAACAACGCACCTTCATGATGAGATCCGGCCGAAAGGTTCCCACGCCAGCAATACCAATGCCTGATTTCGCCGTGCCATACGCAGCACCAATACCTAATAAATCATACAGTCTTTAGTAAAGTCGAAGATGAAGTAGGGGGGTTAAATCAGCGAAGAGGAAGTCGTACATCCGAATATCATTGCAGCCGCGATGCCGCCCTTGACGAAGCGTGTCAGTCAGTAGCTGTCAGGGGCCTTCATTTCGCTCAAAGGAGAAGACTCACCATGCCGATGAACGGCGCAAACTTGGGAGCAAGCTCTGACTCCATGATTGCAGCTGTAGCTATTGTCGTAGGAGGAGGAGAAGGAAAGACGGTCGACAACACAACCACGCGCAACAAGATGGGAGAAGTGAGGCTTCGGCACCCGGTGTTGAAGCAGGCGTCATCACGGCCAATGGACGCATCGCAGATCACGTGATAGAGCTCTATTCTCGTTCATGATTGGCCCGATGAGCTACCCTGCATCTTTGAAAGAGCTTCGGAGTGCAGACTAGTGCTCCGTGTGCTTGAACGACAACTTCGACTAACAAAGGCATTGTCCGAAGTTCTCCCAGTTGAGTGGGACTTCGGGTCTTGCTCAAGTTGCACCTATTCGCTTGGCCTTATCTGTTGGCATTAGCAGTTGAGCGTGCTCCGCATGATTCTAACTGTGTACTTTTGCCTATCAGAATGCAGAATCCTGACTACTATTCCACCATTTCAGTCTGCAATGCACAGAGTACTTGCTCGAAACCTACTAACCTTAGAACTGTTCAAGAATATCTACCGAGGTGCCTATTCATGGCTCCAGCAGTTGAAATACCCTGTCCGTAGCGCAGAAGCATCGCCTGTAGGTTAGTACCTCTTTGCATATCAGGTACAAGTACTTCGCTAGAACGTGCCTAGCGGGTCGCTTTGAATGCGCAGTGGCTCCCCCGAGCCCCCCCATAGTGGCGCGCTGCATTGGCTCAACTGTCTTCCGGGTATGTCAAATCCCCTGTAGGCGGTGCGCCGGTGCCAACAGCACGCCGCCAAACAGGTACGGAGCACTCAATACCACCTGTATCCCTTAGTACGTCTGCACGGCGACCTCTTCTCATTCCCCAGCTGCCTCAAGCAGGTTATCGGATACAACAGCAAAGCCGCCTTACTGACCACAAGGTAGGTCGGTCGGCCGTCAACCAGCCTCTGCCGATCTAGCTGCGAGGCTCTGTCTATACATATTGCTGGTTGTCCATCGCGAAGCGTCTGCTCTGTTGCATCTCAACGGCTACCCGGGGCTCAAACCGCGACCGCCATCATCTCTCTCGCCGCAAGCAAATCTTGCGCCCGCTCCCCTGATGCCACCTTCTTGACACGACGCAGCGTCTTTTCTTCCTCATCTCAAGGTTACGAAATAGCGACATCGATAGAGGCGTTGCATATTTACTTATCCCGGCCCGGTATCTGCAAACCTTGGAAAGGGAGACGAGCGCTCCACCACCTGCTCCCCTTTCTGGCACGGCCGAGAATTCATTTCCAAGGACAACGCTTGAGTCTAGGCTTGGGGCATCCAACATTCTCTACACTGCTTCACGGTGAGACGCGAGGCAACGCTGCTGGCTGGGATTGGAGGAATTCTGACCGCCCGGCAGCTGGTTTGACGCTTGACGCCCATCTTCGTTTGTCTCCCCTCGCCTTGGCCTCCCGAGTGCGTACCATCTGACTGATTTCGTCCCTCTTCTTGCAGCGCAGCGAACATGGCCGACTATCAATATAACTCACGGGCTCCTGCCCAACGTCAGCGGGGGTATCCCGACCAGAACGGGAATTACCAACGAGATGCCGCGTTCTCAAACATCTTTGGCGCTGCCCCCCCTCCTGGGAGGTCCCAGACCATGACATCGTCCTCCGTCCCGCCAATGATTGACCAAGGCAGGACACATACAATGTCGTCTGCCTCTGGTATGCGCCAACCGCCTCCTCGCCCCAGCCAGGGATATTATGACGACCGTGGGCAGCCACCACCAAGGCCTCGACCCGGCGATAATCATATGGCAAACGGCCATTATCCGGGTCAACGCTCTGCTTCTGGTGGACCCCAAGTTCTCTCATCCCAGGCACAATACTTGCAACAGCAACAGCAGCAGGCAAGGCGCCCGTACCCGGGGCCCCCAGGCGCTGCGCCTCCACGGTTTGATTCTCGTGGCCCGCCGTTGCCATCTGGAGGTCCCAGGGCTCCAGTTCAGAGACCTTATCCAGGAGGACAAGGCCCTGCATTGAACAGTGACCCATACCGATCACAGTCTTTGGCTTCCATGCCTCGCCCACAGATGTACCCCCCCGCGCAGAATTCTTACCAGCAATCGTCCGCGAATCATTTTCGACAAGCACCCTATACGCAGCATGCTGCCCAATCCAGAACGACTGCTCAGGGCAGAGTGGTACCAGATCGTCATGAGGATCGCTCAATGTCCTTGACTGGGGTTTATCATCCTCAAGATCGCGATGGCCAACAAACTATGAGTGGGCGAGTTATTCCCAATCGGCGGGCACCAGCTGAGCTCACCTCAGGGGCTGGATATCCAGTTCAAAATACTGGCTATCCCCCTATGCCAGGTACTCAGACGCGGACGGCAAGCATGGCCTCTTCGACCAGCGGTGCGGATCATGGAAGAACTTTCTCTATGGCCTCGGTGGCTTCAACGATAGCTCCATCCGAGTCTGACTCGGCCACGCTTGTGCATAGACCATCGCGGAGCAAGTCAATTGAGAGCGAACGTCCGACGACTGCTACAACGAAAATCCGCCCCCCGCTTGTATACCCAGCTCTGCTTTCAAGAGTGGCTGAGTGCTTTCGGCAGAAGATTATTGTGGGCGACAGGACGAAGAACGAGCTCACGTATAAGAACGCCTTCAGTGGCTCAGAGGCAGTTGATGTGCTATCCTACATCATCAGGACCACCGATCGAAATTTGGCTTTACTGCTTGGTCGGTCCCTGGATGCGCAGAAGTTCTTTCACGATGTCACTTATGAGCATCGGTTGCGTGACTCACAATCAGAAATGTATCAATTCCGAGAAACTCTGATGGACGAGCCCGAAGGAAAAAATCCTGTCGATGGTGTCTTCGTTTTGCTCTCAGAGTGTTACTCGCCTACCTGCACGAGAGACCAACTCTGCTATTCCATTGCCTGCCCTAGAAGACTAGAGCAGGTTTCCAGACTAAACCTGAAGGTTAACCCTGGTGGGCTGCGCAAGGAAGATTCGGCGAATGTCAATGACGACGAAGTCGACCAAACTGATGAGCAGAAGCTGTGGATCAATTCGGTGCCTAAAGAAGTCGCTGATGCGGTGAGCGAGCGAGAAAAGAAGAGGCAAGAGGTTATATCCGAAATATGCTACACCGAACGAGATTTCGTCAAGGACCTCGAGTATCTCCGCGATTTCTGGATTATTCCTCTGCGGTCAAAAGCCTCACCCATTCCCTTGCAACGCCGGGAGAAAGTTGTCAAGAATATTTTCAGTAACATCATCGACCATCCAAGCGTCCACAATGTTAGCTCGCGATTCGCAAGCTCTTTGACGACTCGACAGCAAAAAGACCCCATTGTGCAAAACATTGGTGATATTTTCTTGGAATTCGTGCCTCAATTCGAGCCCTTCATCTACTACGGCTCTAAACAGCTGGAGGCCAAGTTCGAATTTGAAAATGAGCGATCAGTCAACCCTTTCTTTAGTAAACTAGTTGACGAAATCGAGCGGCGAAAGGAGTCACGAAAATTGGAGCTCAACGGCTACCTTACCAAACCGACTACGCGTTTGGCCAGATACCCTCTACTACTGGAAAATGTATTGAAATACACGGAAGATGGTAACCCAGATAAAGAAGACATTCCAAAGGTCCTTACCATTATCCGAGATCTTCTCGGAAGAGTAAACGCGGAGTCTGGTAAAGCTGAGAACCGGTTCAACCTCAGGAGACTTCAAGAGCAGCTTCGATTCCGACCCAACGAACGGGTCGATCTGAAACTGACTGAAGATGGTCGCGAGCTTGTGTTCAAGAGCCAGTTCAAGAAATCACCAACGGATCCTGCCGAGCTAACAGCCTTCCTATTTGACCATGCTGTCCTACTTGTCCGTATAAAGCAGACTGGCAAGGCGGAGGAAGTTAAGGCCTATAGACGACCAATTCCACTAGAACTGCTTGCAATTCGAGAGATGGAGGAAGTCATCCCGTCTGACGGCACCGTCAAGCGCACATCTTCTAGCATCATACCAGTCATACGAACCAATGCGTCTGAAGCTAAAAAAGGAGATGGCTGGCCAATTACCTTTAGGCATCTTGGCAAAGCTGGATATGAGCTTACCGTCTATGCCTCGAACCAGGCAGCACGTAAGAAGTGGCTGGAGTACATTGACGCCGCACAACAGCGCCTCCGGGCTCGTGCGGATTTCTTCACTACCAACATCATCTCAAGCAACTTCTTTGTTGGAACAAACCAGGTCAACTGTGTCTCGCCATTTGGTAAGTCTCTAATGCGTCGTACACGCGATGGCTCTCGCTCCCCACCCCCTCCCTGTTTCACTCTTGGTAGTCTGAGTCTAACGCATATCCAGACGGTGGTCGCAAACTTCTTTACGGTACCGACAATGGCGTCTACATCTCAGACCGCAAGAACAAGGATGCGGTGCCCCGACGCGTTCTTGAAACAACTAGCGTTACACAAATTGATATTCTTGAAGAATATCAGCTTCTTCTCGTACTCTCCAACAAGACATTACAGTCATATTCACTGTCTGCTCTGACGTCGGACGATCCTGCTCTGGCCAAGAGACCTAAGAAGATTCAGAACCACTGTAGTTTCTTCAAAACCGGCATCTGCATGGGACGGCATCTGGTCTGCTGTGTCAAATCGTCAACCCTTTCTACCACGATCAAGGTGTTTGAGCCTAACGATGCCATGACGAAGGGCAAGAAGCAGAAGGGTCTCGGAAAACTCATGGGTGGTGGCTTTGATGAGCTGAGACCCTTCAAGGAGTTTTATATCCCGACGGAATCGTCATCAGTTCACTTCCTGAAGTCAAAGCTTTGCGTGGCTTGTGCCAGGGGCTTTGAAGTTGTCTCTCTGGAGACTCTTGAGACACAGTCGCTTCTTGATCAAGCGGATACCTCATTGGACTTTGTGGCCCGCAAGGAAGGAGCGAAACCTATTCACATCGAACGCCTCAACGGAGAATTCTTACTTAACTATTCCGAATTCTCCTTCTTCGTTAACCGTAACGGATGGAGGGCTCGACCGGAATGGCGAATCGACTGGGAAGGCTCTCCTCAGAGCTTTGCGCTCAGCTATCCTTGGATTCTTGCGTTTGAACCCAACTTCATTGAGCTGCGCAACATTGAGAATGGTGCCGTACACATTGTACCGCATAAGAACATTAGAATGCTCCATAGCAGCACTCACGAGGTACGTTTCTGTGGCTTAAGCACACACCCATTTACTGTGTTACTAACTTATTACACCAGATTTTATTCGCCTATGAAGATGAACGGGGAGAGGATGTGGTGGAATCCATCGATTTCTGGCAAAGCAACAGACGATCAGATGTCTTTGGTCTGCAGCCATCACAACCTGCCCACCCGCGATAGGAGACGCGACAGTGGTCGCGATAGTGGTGGCGTTTGTTCTACGACATATTAGAACTCTTAATTTCCAGGAAATCTTCTTGTATCCCTTGGAAGCGCAAAGGTATTGTGGCTCAACTCTGAGGGCAATATGTTTGAGCAAACTATTGTTTTCGACCTACTTCTCTTCTCTCTCCCCGATTACATACACCGTATAAAGCGCTGCGACTCTAGCTGGGTTGGGACAGGGGTAACTTCTTTACATAGGCGCAGGAGAATTAAGAGACATCCTTTCAATCATCACAAAGCGTCTCACAGAGGGTTGTCTCATATTTTTCTGCAGTTTTTCTTTCTAATTTCCATTGAATGTTTGGGTTCCTTTTTCCTTTTTTTTTTTTTTTTAAAGTTTGTAAGTGGGTGGTGATGGAGGAAGGCGACCGGTGAGTAAACATGCTCATGGCCGTTTGAGATATGAAGGTGAAGCTGTGGCATTGAAGTAGAGGAAAGATATGTATGTAGTCATGGACAAGGGATTTTTTTGTAACTTTTGGAGGATGCGTTATTAAGCTTGAGGAGCTGTAGCGGCGGATTCTTTTGGGGCAGAGGTTTTATAATTGGAGGTGGACTGATTCACGTGCATATTTATATTTTATAGTAGATGAGGCAGCCCGCAGCATTTGGCATTGATGTTTGTTCAAGATTTCACTACGTTGACTTGCAGCTCCTGTCCCTATTTTCGATGAGTGCAGTTCAGATGGAGTTGCAAGAATCCTTGGATCTGCTCAGTGTTTGTTTCTCAAGACTATGTCTGGTTGGTACTGCCTAGGTACGATATACCTTTGTTAGGCGACTTGAGTCTGTGACTTTCCTTGTTTATTGGTGAGTCTTGAGTGTTATTTTGGAACATGGCAATTATTTCGGCATTGTTCCTGGGTATGGGCCTCGTATCCCCAAGGTTTGGTTCGGCCGATCGGATCTGACGTAGACAAGTTAGACTAGGATACGCCTCCTGGTTATTTGGCCCAGGGGTTGGGAGAGGGG